>NW_027521198.1:0-112006 GCF_052094955.1 Ictidomys tridecemlineatus
TCTAACTCTATGCTTTGTTTGCTGTTGATATAGCCCTAAGCAAGGACTGGCGAAAATCACTTTCATGTGTAGAGGTTGCCAAGCTTTTAAAAAACTACGAGTTCCCTGAAATCTCAGCAAACATTTTTCACCGAATCTTGATGATTCTTTCAGGTAATGATCAGTACACCAAAACCACCTGGCTCACCCAATTTCGTTCTTCTAGGTTAAACCGTTCGTTTGCAGTAACCGTTTTCATTTTTAGGTTTCACTCTGTTTTCTCCTATAGGGATACATGTATTTGGAACTCTAAATCAAACACGGTTTGTGCTAGCTCTTTGAAACTTGACACAATAAAGCAAAGCAGTTTCAAGTTCTATCTCTATGGTTTGTTTGCTGTTGATGTAGCCCTAAGCAGAGACTGGCGAAAATCACTTTCATGGATAGAGGTTGCCAAGCTTCCAAAAAAACTACGAGTTTCCTGAAATCTCAGCAAACATTTTTTTCACCCAATTTTGATGATTCTTTCAGGTAATGATCAGTACACCAAAACCACTTGGCTCACAAAATTTCGTTCTTCTAGTTAAACCGTTCTTTTGCAGTAACCGTTTTCATTTTTAGGTTTCACTCTGTTTTCTCCTATAGGGATACATGTATTTGGAACTCTAAATCAAACACGGTTTGTGCTAGCTCTTTGAAACTTGACACAATAAAGCAGTTTCAAGATCCATCTCTATGGTATGTTTGCTGTTGATGTAGCCCTAAGCAGAGACTGGCGAAAATCACTTTCATGGATAGAGGTTGCCAAGCTTCCAAAAAAACTACGAGTTTCCTGAAATCACAGCAAACATTTTTTCACCCAATTTTGATGATTCTTTCAGGTAATGATCAGTACACCAAAACCACTTGGCTCACAAAATTTTGTTCTTCTAGGTTAAACCGTTCGTTTGCAGTAACCGTTTTCATTTTTAGGTTTCACTCTGTTTTCTCCTATAGGGATACATGTATTTGGAACTCTAAATCAAACACGGTTTGTGCTAGCTCTTTGAAACTTGACACAATAAAGCAGTTTCAAGATCTATCTCTATGGTTTGTTTGCTGTTGATGTAGCCCTAAGCAGAGACTGGCGAAAATGACTTTCATGGAAAGGGGTTGCCAAGCTTCCAAAAAACTACGAGTTGCCTGAAATTTCAGCAAACATTTTTTCACCCAATCTTGATAATTCTTTCAAGTAATGATCAGTACACCAAAACCACTAGGCTCACCAAGTTTCGTTCTTCTAGGTTAAACCGTTCGTTTGCAGTAACCGTTTCATTTTTAGGTTTCACTCTGTTTTCTCCTATAGGGATACATGTATTTGGAACTCTAAATCAAACAGGGTTTGTGCTAGCTCTTTGAAACTTGACAAAATAAAGCAGTTTCAAGTTCTATCTCTATGGTTTGTTTGCTGTTGATTTAGCCCTAAGCAGAGACTGGCGAAAATCACTTTCATGGAAAGGGGTTGCCAAGCTTCCAAAAAACTACGTGTAGCCTGAAATCTCAGAAAATATTTTTTCACCCAAACTTGATGATACTTTCAGGTAATGATGAGTACACCAAATCCACTTGGCTCACCAAATTTTGTTCTTCTAGGTTAAACCATTCGTTTGCAGTAACCGTTTTCATTTTTAGGTTTCACTGTTTTCTCCTATAGGGATACATGTATTTGGAACTCTAAATCAAACACGGTTTTTGCTAGCTCTTTGAAACTTGACACAATAAAGCAGTTTCAAGTTCTAACTCTATGCTTTCTTTGCTGTTGATGTAGCCCTAAGCAGAGACTGGCGAAAATTACTTTCATGTGTACAGGTTGCCAAGATTCCAAAAAACAACGAGTTTCCTGAACTCTCAGAAAAAATTTTTTCACCCAATATTGATGATTCTTTCAGGTAATGATCAGTACACCAAAACCACTTGGCTCACCCAATTTCGTTCTTCTAGGTTAAACCGTTCGTTTGCAGTAACCGTTTTCATTTTTATGTTTCACTCGATTTTCTCCTATAGGGATACATGTATTTGGAACTCTAAATCAAACACGGTTTGTGTTAGCTTTTTGAAACTTGACACAATAAAGCAGTTTCAAGTTCTATCTCAATGGTTTGTTTGCTGTTGATTTAGCCCTAAGCAGAGATGGGCGAAAATGACTTTCATTTACAGGGGTTGCCAAGCTTCCAAAAAACTACGGGTTGCCTGAAATCTAAGAAACATTTTTTCACCCAATATTGATGATTCTTTCAGGTAATGATCAGTACACCAAAACCACTTGGCTCACCCAATTTCGTTCTTCTAGGTTGAACCATTCGTTTGCAGTAACCGTTTTCATTTTTATGTTTCACTCTGTTTTCTCCTATAGGGATACATGTATTTGGAACTCTAAATCAAACGCGGTTTGTGATAGCTCTTTGAAACTTGACACAATAAAGCAGTTTCAAGTTCTATCTCTATGGTTTGTTTGCTGTTGATGTAGCCCTAAGCAGAGACTGGCGAAAATCACTTTCATTTAAAGGGGTGCCAAGCTTCCAAAAAACTACGAGTTGCCTGAAATCTCAGCACACATTTTTTCACCAAATCTTGATGATTTTTTCAGGTAATGATCAGTACACCAAAACCACTTGGCTCACAAAATTTCGTTCTTCCAGGTTAAACCGTTCGTTTGCAGTAACCGTTTTCATTTTTAGGTTTCACTCTGTTTTCTCCTATAGGGATACATGTATTTGGAACTCTAAATCAAACACGGTTTGTGCTAGCTCTTTGAAACTTGACACAATAAAGCAGTTTCAAGATCTATCTCTATGGTTTGTTTGCTGTTGATGTAGCCCTAAGCAGAGACTGGCGAAAATGACTTTCATGGAAAGGGGTTGCGAAGCTTCCAAAAAAACTACGAGTTGCCTGAAATCTCAGCAAACATTTTTTCACCCAATCTTGATAATTCTTTCAGGTAATGATCAGTACACCAAAACCACTAGGCTCACCAAGTTTCGTTCTTCTAGGTTAAACCGTTCGTTTGCAGTAACCGTTTTCATTTTTAGGTTTCACTCTGTTTTCTCCTATAGGGATACATGTATTTGGAACTCTAAATCAAACACGGTTTGTGCTAGCTCTTTGCAACTTGACACAATAAAGCAGTTTCAAGTTCTATCTCAATGGTTTGTTTGCTGTTGATTTAGCCCTAAGCAGAGATGGGCGAAAATGACTTTCATTTAAAGGGGTTGCCAAGCTTCCAAAAAACTACGAGTTGCCTGAAATCTCAGAAACATTTTTTCACCCAATCTTGATGATTCTTTCAGGTAATGATCAGTACACCAAAACCACTTGGCTCACCCAATTTCGTTCTTCTAGGTTGAACCGTTCGTTTGCAGTAACCGTTTTCATTTTTAGGTTTCACTGTGTTTTCTCCTATAGAGATACATGTATTTGGAACTCTAAATCAAACACGGTTTGTGCTAGCTCTTTGGAACTTGACACAATAAAGCAGATTCAAGTTCTATCTCTATGGTTTGTTTGCTGTTGATGTAGCCCTAAGCAGAGACTGGCGAAAATCACTTTCATTTAAAGGGGTTGCCAAGCTTCCAAAAAACTACGAGTTTCCTGAAATCTCAGCACACATTTTTCACCCAATCTTGATGATTCTTTCAGGTAATGATCAGTACACCAAAAACACTTGGCTCACCCAATTTCGTTTCTTCTAGGTTGAACCGTTCGTTTGCAGTAACCGTTTTCATTTTTAGGTTTCACTCTGTTTTCTCCTATAGGGATACATGTATTTGGAACTCTAAATCAAACACGATTTGTGCTAGCTCTTTGAAACTTGACACAATAAAGCAGTTTCAAGTTCTATCTCTATGGTTTGTTTGCTGTTGATGTAGCCCTAAGCAGAGACTGGCGAAAATCACTTTCATGGATAGAGGTTCCCAAGCTTCCAAAAAAACTATGAGTTTCCTGAAATCTCAGCAAACATTTTTTCACCCAATTTTGATGATTCTTTCAGGTAATGATCAGTACACCAAAACCACTTGGCTCACCAAATTTCGTTCTTCCAGGTTAAACCGTTCGTTTACAGTAACCGTTTTCATTTTTAGGTTTCACTTTGTTTTCTCCTATAGGGATACATGTATTTGGAACTCTAAATCAAACAGGGTTTGTGCTAGCTCTTTGAAACTTGACACAATAAAGCAGTTTCAAGATCTATCTCTATGGTTTGTTTGCTGTTGATGTAGCCCTAAGCAGAGACTGGCGAAAATGACTTTCATGGAAAGGGGTTGCGAAGCTTCCATAAAACTACGAGTTGCCTGAAATCTCAGCACACATTTATTCACCCAATCTTGATGATACTTTCAGGTAATGATGAGAACACCAAAACCACTTGGCTCACCCAATTTCGTTCTTCTAGGTTAAACCATTCGTTTGCCGTAACCGTTTTCATTTTTAGGTTTCACTCTGTTTTCTCCTATAGGGATACATGTATTTGGAACTCTAAATCAAACACGGTTTGTGCTAGCTCTTTGAAACTTGACACAATAAAGCAGTTTCAAGTTCTATCTCTATGGATTGTTTGCTGTTGATGTAGCCCTAAGCAGAGACTGGCGAAAATCACTTTCATGGAAAGGGGTTGCCAAGCTTCCAAAAAACTACGTGTTGCCTGAAATCTCAGCACACATTTATTCACCCAATCTTGATGATACTTTCAGGTAATGATGAGTACACGAAAACCACTTGGCTCACCAAATTTTGTTCTTCTAGGTTAAATCGTTCGTTTGCAGTAACCGTTTTCATTTTTAGGTTTCACTGTTTTCTCCTATAGGGATACATGTATTTGGAACTCTAAATCAAACACGGTTTTTGCTAGCTCTTTGAAACTTGACACAATAAAGCAGTTTCAAGTTCTAACTCTATGCTTTGTTTGCTGTCGATATAGCCCTAAGCAAGGACTGGCGAAAATCACTTTCATGTGTAGAGGTTGCCAAGCTTCCAAAAAACTACAAGTTGCCTGAAATCTCAGCAAACATTTTTCACCGAATCTTGATGATTCTTTCAGGTAATGATCAGTACACCAAAACCACTTGGCTCACCCAATTTTGTTCTTCTAGGTTAAACCGTTCGTTTGCAGTAACCGTTTTCATTTTTAGGTTTCACTCTGTTTTCTCCTATAGGGATACATGTATTTGGAACTCTAAATCAAACACGGTTTGTGCTAGCTCTTTGAAACTTGACACAATAAAGCAGTTTCAAGTTCTATCTCTATGGTTTGTTTGCTGTTGATGTAGCCCTAAGCAGAGACTGGCGAAAATCACTTTCATGGATAGAGGTTGCCAAGCTTCCAAAAAAACTACGAGTTTCCTGAAATTTCAGCAAACATTTTTTCACCCAATTTTGATGATTCTTTCAGGTAATGATCAGTACACCAAAACCATTGGCTCACAAAATTTCGTTCTTCTAGGTTAAACCGTTCGTTTGCAGTAACCGTTTTCATTTTTAGGTTTCACTATGTTTTCTCCTATAGGGATACATGTATTTGGAACTCTAAATCAAACACGGTTTGTGCTAGCTCTTTGAAACTTGACACAATAAAGCAGTTTCAAGATCCATCTCTATGGTATGTTTGCTGTTGATGTAGCCCTAAGCAGAGACTGGCAAAAATCACTTTCATGGATAGAGGTTGCCAAGCTTCCAAAAAAACTACGAGTTTCCTGAAATCTCAGCAAACATTTTTTCACCCAATTTTGATGATTCTTTCAGGTAATGATCAGTACACCAAAACCACTTGGCTCACAAAATTTCGTTCTTCTAGGTTAAACCGTTCGTTTGCAGTAACCGTTTTCATTTTTAGGTTTCACTCTGTTTTCTCCTATAGGGATACATGTATTTGGAACTCTAAATCAAACACGGATTGTGCTAGCTCTTTGAAACTTGACACAATAAAGCAGTTTCAAGATCTATCTCTATGGTTTGTTTGCTGTTGATGTAGCCCTAAGCAGAGACTGGCGAAAATGACTTTCATGGAAAGGGGTTGCCAAGCTTCCAAAAAACTACGAGTTGCCTGAAATCTCAGCAAACATTTTTTCACCTAATCTTGATAATTCTTTCAGGTAATGATCAGTACACCAAAACCACTAGGCTCACCAATTTTCGTTCTTCTAGGTTAAACCGTTCGTTTGCAGTAACCGTTTTCATTTTTAGGTTTCACTCTGTTTTCTCCTATAGGGATACATGTATTTGGAACTCTAAATCAAACACGGTTTGTGCTAGCTCTTTGAAACTTGACACAATAAAGCAGTTTCAAAATCTATCTCTATGGTTTGTTTGCTGTTGATGTAGCCCTAAGCAGAGAATGGCGAAAATGACTTTCATGGAAAGGGGTTGCCAAGCTTCCAAAAAACTACGAGTTGCCTGAAATCTCAGCAAACATTTTTTCACCCAATCTTGATAATTCTTTCAGGTAATGATCAGTACACCAAAACCACTAGGCTCACCAAGTTTCGTTCTTCTAGGTTAAACCGTTCGTTTGCAGTAACCGTTTTCATTTTTAGGTTTCACTCTGTTTTCTCCTATAGGGATACATGTATTTGGAACTCTAAATCAAACACGGTTTGTGATAGCTCTTTGAAACTTGACACAATAAAGCAGTTTCAAGATCTATCTCTATGGTTTGTTTGCTGTTGATGTAGCCCTAAGCAGAGACTGGCGAAAATCACTTTCATGGATAGAGGTTGCCAAGCTTCCAAAAAAACTACGAGTTTCCTGAAATCTCAGCAAACATTTTTTCACCCAATTTTGATGATTCTTTCAGGTAATGATCAGTACACCAAAACCACTAGGCTCACCAAGTTTCGTTCTTCTAGGTTAAACCGTTCGTTTGCAGTAACCGTTTTCATTTTTAGGTTTCACTCTGTTTTCTCCTATAGGGATACATGTATTTGGAACTCTAAATCAAACAGGGTTTGTGCTAGCTCTTTGAAACTTGACACAATAAAGCAGTTTCAAGTTCTATCTCTATGGTTTGTTTGCTGTTTATGTAGCCCTAAGCAGAGACTGGCGAAAATCACTTTCATTTAACGTGGTTGCCAAGCTTCCAAAAAACTACGAGTTGCCTGAAATCTCAGCACACATTTTTTCACCAAATCTTGATGATTCTTTCAGGTAATGATCAGTATACCAAAACCACTTGGCTCACCCAATTTCGTTCTTCTAGGTTAAACCGTTCGTTTGCCGTAACCGTTTTCATTTTTAGGTTTCACTCTGTTTTCTCCTATAGGGATACATGTATTTGGAACTCTAAATTAAACAGGGTTTGTGCTAGCTCTTTGAAACTTGACACAATAAAGCAGTTTCAAGTTCTATCTCTATGGTTTGTTTGCTGTTGATGTAGCCCTAAGCAGAGACTGGCGAAAATCACTTTCATGGAAAGGGGTTGCCAAGCTTCCAAAAACTTTCAGGTAATGATGAGTACACCAAAACCACTTGGCTCACCAAATTTTGTTCTTCTAGGTTAAACCGTTCGTTTGCAGTAACCGTTTTCATTTTTAGGTTTCACTGTTTTCTCCTATAGGGATACATGTATTTGGAACTCTAAATCAAACACGGTTTGTGCTAGCTCTTTGAAACATGACACAATAAAGCAGTTTCAAGTTCTATCTCTATGGATTGTTTGCTGTTGATGTAGACCTAAGCAGAGACTGGCGAAAATCACTTTCATAAAAAGGAGTTGCCAAGCTTCCAAAAAACTACGTGTTGCCTGAAATCTCAGCACACATTTATTCACCCAATCTTGATGATACTTTCAGGTAATGATGAGTACACCAAAACCACTTGGCTCACCAAATTTTGTTCTTCTAGGTTAAACCGTTCGTTTGCAGTAACCGTTTTCATTTTTAGGTTTCACTGTTTTCTCCTATAGGGATACATGTATTTGGAACTCTAAATCAAACACGGTTTTTGATAGCTCTTTGAAACTTGACACAATAAAGCAGTTTCAAGTTCTAACTCTATGCTTTGTTTGCTGTTGATATAGCCCTAAGCAAGGACTGGCGAAAATCACTTTCATGTGTAGAGGTTGCCAAGCTTTTAAAAAACTACGAGTTCCCTGAAATCTCAGCAAACATTTTTCACCGAATCTTGATGATTCTTTCAGGTAATGATCAGTACACCAAAACCACCTGGCTCACCCAATTTCGTTCTTCTAGGTTAAACCGTTCGTTTGCAGTAACCGTTTTCATTTTTAGGTTTCACTCTGTTTTCTCCTATAGGGATACATGTATTTGGAACTCTAAATCAAACACGGTTTGTGTTAGCTTTTTGAAACTTGACACAATAAAGCAGTTTCAAGTTCTATCTCAATGGTTTGTTTGCTGTTGATTTAGCCCTAAGCAGAGATGGGCGAAAATGACTTTCATTTACAGGGGTTGCCAAGCTTCCAAAAAACTACGGGTTGCCTGAAATCTAAGAAACATTTTTTCACCCAATATTGATGATTCTTTCAGGTAATGATCAGTACACCAAAACCACTTGGCTCACCCAATTTCGTTCTTCTAGGTTGAACCATTCGTTTGCAGTAACCGTTTTCATTTTTATGTTTCACTCTGTTTTCTCCTATAGGGATACATGTATTTGGAACTCTAAATCAAACGCGGTTTGTGATAGCTCTTTGAAACTTGACACAATAAAGCAGTTTCAAGTTCTATCTCTATGGTTTGTTTGCTGTTGATGTAGCCCTAAGCAGAGACTGGCGAAAATCACTTTCATTTAAAGGGGTGCCAAGCTTCCAAAAAACTACGAGTTGCCTGAAATCTCAGCACACATTTTTTCACCAAATCTTGATGATTTTTTCAGGTAATGATCAGTACACCAAAACCACTTGGCTCACAAAATTTCGTTCTTCCAGGTTAAACCGTTCGTTTGCAGTAACCGTTTTCATTTTTAGGTTTCACTCTGTTTTCTCCTATAGGGATACATGTATTTGGAACTCTAAATCAAACACGGTTTGTGCTAGCTCTTTGAAACTTGACACAATAAAGCAGTTTCAAGATCTATCTCTATGGTTTGTTTGCTGTTGATGTAGCCCTAAGCAGAGACTGGCGAAAATGACTTTCATGGAAAGGGGTTGCGAAGCTTCCAAAAAAACTACGAGTTGCCTGAAATCTCAGCAAACATTTTTTCACCCAATCTTGATAATTCTTTCAGGTAATGATCAGTACACCAAAACCACTAGGCTCACCAAGTTTCGTTCTTCTAGGTTAAACCGTTCGTTTGCAGTAACCGTTTTCATTTTTAGGTTTCACTCTGTTTTCTCCTATAGGGATACATGTATTTGGAACTCTAAATCAAACACGGTTTGTGCTAGCTCTTTGCAACTTGACACAATAAAGCAGTTTCAAGTTCTATCTCAATGGTTTGTTTGCTGTTGATTTAGCCCTAAGCAGAGATGGGCGAAAATGACTTTCATTTAAAGGGGTTGCCAAGCTTCCAAAAAACTACGAGTTGCCTGAAATCTCAGAAACATTTTTTCACCCAATCTTGATGATTCTTTCAGGTAATGATCAGTACACCAAAACCACTTGGCTCACCCAATTTCGTTCTTCTAGGTTGAACCGTTCGTTTGCAGTAACCGTTTTCATTTTTAGGTTTCACTGTGTTTTCTCCTATAGAGATACATGTATTTGGAACTCTAAATCAAACACGGTTTGTGCTAGCTCTTTGGAACTTGACACAATAAAGCAGATTCAAGTTCTATCTCTATGGTTTGTTTGCTGTTGATGTAGCCCTAAGCAGAGACTGGCGAAAATCACTTTCATTTAAAGGGGTTGCCAAGCTTCCAAAAAACTACGAGTTTCCTGAAATCTCAGCACACATTTTTTCACCCAATCTTGATGATTCTTTCAGGTAATGATCAGTACACCAAAAACACTTGGCTCACCCAATTTCGTTCTTCTAGGTTGAACCGTTCGTTTGCAGTAACCGTTTTCATTTTTAGGTTTCACTCTGTTTTCTCCTATAGGGATACATGTATTTGGAACTCTAAATCAAACACGATTTGTGCTAGCTCTTTGAAACTTGACACAATAAAGCAGTTTCAAGTTCTATCTCTATGGTTTGTTTGCTGTTGATGTAGCCCTAAGCAGAGACTGGCGAAAATCACTTTCATGGATAGAGGTTCCCAAGCTTCCAAAAAAACTATGAGTTTCCTGAAATCTCAGCAAACATTTTTTCACCCAATTTTGATGATTCTTTCAGGTAATGATCAGTACACCAAAACCACTTGGCTCACCAAATTTCGTTCTTCCAGGTTAAACCGTTCGTTTACAGTAACCGTTTTCATTTTTAGGTTTCACTTTGTTTTCTCCTATAGGGATACATGTATTTGGAACTCTAAATCAAACAGGGTTTGTGCTAGCTCTTTGAAACTTGACACAATAAAGCAGTTTCAAGATCTATCTCTATGGTTTGTTTGCTGTTGATGTAGCCCTAAGCAGAGACTGGCGAAAATGACTTTCATGGAAAGGGGTTGCGAAGCTTCCATAAAACTACGAGTTGCCTGAAATCTCAGCAAATATTTTTTCACCCAATCTTGATAATTCTTTCAGGTAATCATCAGTACACCAAAACCACTAGGCTCACCAAGTTTCGTTCTTCTAGGTTAAACCGTTCGTTTGCAGTAACCGTTTTCATTTTTAGGTTTCACTCTGTTTTCTCCTATAGGGATACATGTATTTGGAACTCTAAATCAAACAGGGTTTGTGCTTGCTCTTTGAAACTTGACACAATAAAGCAGTTTCAAGATCTATCTCTATGGTTTGTTTCCTGTTGATGTAGCCCTAAGCAGAGCCTGGCGAAATTGACTTTCATGGAAAGGGTTGCGAAGCTTCAAAAAACTACCAGTTGCCTGAAATCTCAGAAACATTTTTTCACCCAATCTTGATGATTCTTTCAGGTAATGATCAGTACACCAAAACCACTTGGCTCACCCAATTTCGTTCTTCTAGGTTGAACCGTTCGTTTGCAGTAACCTTTTTCATTTTTAGGTTTCACTCTGTTTTCTCCTATAGGGATACATGTATTTGGAACTCTAAATCAAACACGGTTTGTGCTAGCTCTTTGGAACTTGACACAATAAAGCAGATTCAAGTTCTATCTTGATGGTTTGTTTGCTGTTGATGCAGCCCTAAGCAAAGACTGGCGAAAATCACTTTCATTTAAAGGGGTTGCCAAGCTTCCAAAAAACTACGAGTTTCCTGAAATCTCAGCACACATTTTTTCACCAAATCTTGATGATTCTTTCAGGTAATGATCAGTACACCAAAACCACTTGGCTCACCAAATTTTGTTCTTCTAGGTTAAACCCTTCATTTGCAGTAACCGTTTTCATTTTTAGGTTTCACTCTGTTTTCTCCTATAGGGATACATGTATTTTGGAACTCTAAATCAAACACGATTTGTGCTAGCTCTTTGAAACTTGACACAATAAAGCAGTTTCAAGTTCTATCTCTATGGTTTGTTTGCTGTTGATGTAGCCCTAAGCAGAGACTGGCGAAAATCACTTTCATGGATAGAGGTTGCCAAGCTTCCAAAATAACTACGAGTTTCCTGAAATCTCAGCAAACATTTTTTCACCCAATTTTGATGATTCTTTCAGGTAATGATCAGTACACCAAATCCACTTGCTCACAAAATTTCGTTTTTCTAGGTTAAACCGTTCGTTTGCAGTAACCGTTTTCATTTTTAGGTTTCACTCTGTTTTCTCCTATAGGGATACATGTATTTGGAACTCTAAATCAAACAGGGTTTGTGCTAGCTCTTTGAAACTTGACACAATAAAGCAGTTTCAAGATCTATCTCTATGGTTTGTTTGCTGTTGATGTAGCCCTAAGCAGGGACTGGCGAAAATGACTTTCATGGAAAGGGGTTGCGAAGCTTCCAAAAAACTACGAGTTGCCTGAAATCTCAGCACACATTTTTTCACCAAATCTTGATGATTCCTTCAGGTAATGATCAGTACACCAAAACCACTTGGCTCACCAAATTTTGTTCTTCTAGGTTAAACCGTTCATTTGCAGTAACCGTTTTCATTTTTAGGTTTCACTCTGTTTTCTCCTATAGGGATACATGTATTTGGAACTCTAAATCAAACACGATTTGTGCTAGCTCTTTGAAACTTGACACAATAAAGCAGTTTCAAGTTCTTTCTCTATGGTTTGTTTGCTGTTGATGTAGCCCTAAGTAGAGACTGCGAAAATCACTTTCATGGATAGAGGTTCCCAAGCTTCCAAAAATACTACGAGTTTCCTGAAATCTCAGCAAACATTTTTTCACCCAATTTTGATGATTCTTTCAGGTAATGATCAGTACACCAAACCACTTGGCTCACAAAATTTCGTTCTTCCAGGTTAAACCGTTCGTATACAGTAACCGTTTTCATTTTTAGGTTTCACTCTGTTTTCTCCTATAGGGATACATGTATTTGGAACTCTAAATCAAACAGGGTTTGTGCTAGCTCTTTGAAACTTGACACAATAAAGGAGTTTCAAGATCTATCTCTATGGTTTGTTTGCTGTTGATGTAGCCCTAAGCAGAGACTGGCGAAAATGACTTTCATGGAAAGGGGTTGCGAAGCTTCCATAAAACTACGAGTTGCCTGAAATCTCAGCAAACATTTTTTCACCCAATCTTGATAATTCTTTCAGGTAATGATCAGTACACCAATACCACTAGGCTCACCAAGTTTCGTTCTTCTAGGTTAAACCGTTCGTTTGCAGTAACCATTTTCATTTTTAGGTTTCACTCTGTTTTCTCCTATAGGGATACAGGTATTTGGAAACTCTAAATCAAACAGGGTTTGTTCTAGCTCTTTGAAACTTGACACAATAAAGCAGTTTCAAGATCTATCTCTATGGTTTGTTTGCTGTTGATGTAGCCCTAAGCAGAGACTGGCGAAATTGACTTTCATGGAAAGGGGTTGCGAAGCTTCAAAAAACTACGAGTTGCCTGAAATCTCAGAAACATTTTTTCACCCAATCTTGATGATTCTTTCAGGTAATGATCAGTACACCAAAACCACTTGTCTCACCCAATTTCGTTCTTCTAGGTTGAACCGTTCGTTTGCAGTAACCGTTTTCATTTTTAGGTTTCACTCTGTTTTCTCCTATAGGGATACATGTATTTGGAACTCTAAATCAAACAAGGTTTGTGCTAGCTCTTTGAAACTTGACACAATAAAGCAGTTTCAAGATCTATCTCTATGGTTTGTTTGCTGTTGATGTAGCCCTAAGCAGGGACTGGCGAAAATGACTTTCATGGAAAGGGGTTGCGAAGCTTCCAAAAAACTACGAGTTGCCTGAAATCTCAGCACACATTTTTTCACCCAATCTTGATGATTCTTTCAGGTAATGATCAGTACACCAAAACCACTTGGCTCACCAAATTTTGTTCTTCTAGGTTAAACCGTTCATTTGCAGTAACCGTTTTCATTTTTAGGTTTCACTCTGTTTTCTCCTATAGGGACACATGTATTTGGAACTCTAAATCAAACACGATTTGTCCTAGCAATTTGAAACTTGACACAATAAAGCAGTTTCAAGAACTATCTCTATGGTTTGTTTGCTGTTGATGTAGACCTAAGCAGAGACTGGCGAAAATCACTTTCATGGATAGAGGTTGCCAAGCTTCCAAAAAAACTACGAGTTTCCTGAAATCTCAGCAAACATTTTTTCACCCAATTTTGATGATTCTTTCAGGTAATGATCAGTACACCAAATCCACTTGGCTCACAAAATTTCGTTCTTCTAGGTTAAACCGTTCGTTTGCAGTAACCGTTTTCATTTTTAGGTTTCACTCTGTTTTCTCCTATAGGGATACATGTATTTGGAACTCTAAATCAAACAGGGTTTATGCTAGCTCTTTGAAACTTGACACAATAAAGCAGTTTCAAGATCTATCTCTATGGTTTGTTTGCTGTTGATGTAGCCCTAAGCAGAGACTGGCGAAAATGACTTTCATGGAAAGGGGTTGCGAAGCTTCCATAAAACTACGAGTTGCCTGAAATCTCAGCAAACATTTTTTCACCCAATCTTGATAATTCTTTCAGGTAATGATGAGTACACCAAAACCACTAGGCTCACCAAGTTTCGTTCTTCTAGGTTAAACCGTTCGTTTGCAGTAACCTTTTTCAATTTTAGGTTTCACTCTGTTTTCTCCTATAGGGATACATGTATTTGGAACTCTAAATCAAACAGGGTTTGTGCTATCTCTTTGAAACTTGACACAATAAACAGTTTCAAGTTCTATCTCAATTGTTTGTTTGCTGTTGATTTAGCCCTAAGCAGAGATGGGCGACAATGACTTTCATTTAAAGGGGTTGCCAAGCTTCCAAAAACCTACGAGTTGCCTGAAATCTCAGAAACATTTTTTCACCCAATCTTGATGATTCTTTCAGGTAATGATCAGTACACCAAAACCACTTGGCTCACCCAATTTCGTTCTTCTAGGTTGAACCGTTCGTTTGCAGTAACCGTTTTCATTTTTAGGTTTCACTCTGTTTTCTCCTATAGGGATACATGTATTTGGAACTCTAAATCAAACACGGTTTGTGCTAGCTCTTTGGAACTTGACACAATAAAGCAGATTCAAGTTCTATCTCTATGGTTCGTTTGCTGTTGATGTAGCCCTAAGCAGAGACTGGCGAAAATCACTTTCATTTAAAGGGGTTGCCAAGCTTCCAAAAAACTACGAGTTGCCTGAAATCTCAGCACACATTTTTTCACCAAATCTTGATGATTCTTTCAGGTAATGATCAGTACACCAAAACCACTTGGCTCACCAAATTTTGTTCTTCTAGGTTAAACCGTTCATTTGCAGTAACCGTTTTCATTTTTAGGTTTCACTCTGTTTTCTCCTATAGGGATCAATGTATTTGGAACTCTAAATCAAACACGATTTGTGCTAGCTCTTTGAAACTTGACACAGTAAAGCAGTTTCAAGTTCTGTCTCTATGGTTTGTTTGCTGTTGATGTAGCCCTAAGCAGAGACTGGCGAAAATCACTTTCATGGATAGAGGTTGCCAAGCTTCCAAAAAAACTATGAGTTTCCTGAAATCTCAGCAAACATTTTTTCACCCAATTTTGATGATTCTTTCAGGTAATGATCAGTACACCAAAACCACTTGGCTCACAAAATTTCGTTCTTCCAGGTTAAACCATTCGTTTGCAGTAACCGTTTTCATTTTTAGGTTTCACTCTGTTTCTCTGATACGGATATATGTATTTGGAACTCTAAATCAAACACGGTTTGTGCTAGCTCTTTGAAACTTGACACAATAAAGCAGTTTCAAGTTCTATCTCTATGGTTTGTTTGCTGTTGATGTAGCCCTAAGCAGAGACTGGCGAAAATCACTTTCATGGATAGAGGTTGCCAAGCTTCCAAAAAAACTACGAGTTTCCTGAAATCTCAGCAAACATTTTTTCACCCAATTTTGATGATTCTTTCAGGTAATGATCAGTACACCAAAACCACTTGGCTCACAAAATTTCGTTCTTCCAGGTTAAACCGTTCGTTTGCAGTATCCGTTTTCATTTTTATGTTTCACTCTGTTTTTTCCTATAGGGATACATGTATTTGGAACTCTAAATCAAACAAGGTTTGTGCTAGCTCTTTGAAACTTGACACAATAAAGCAGTTTCAAGATCTATCTCTATGGTTTGTTTGCTGTTGATGTAGCCCTAAGCAGAGACTGGCGAAAATGACTTTCATGGAAAGGGGTTGCGAAGCTTTCCAAAAAACTACGAGTTGCCTGAAATCTCAGCAAACATTTTTTCACCCAATCTTGATAATTCTGTGAGGTAATGATCAGTACACCGAAACCACTAGGCTCACCAAGTTTCGTTCTTCTAGGTTAAACCGTTCGTTTGCAGTAACCGTTTTCATTTTTAGGTTTCACTCTGTTTTCTCCTATAGGGATACATGTATTTGGAACTCTAAATCAAACACGGTTTGTGCTAGCTCTTTGGAACTTGACACAATAAAGCAGATTCAAGTTCTATCTCTATGGTTCGTTTGCTGTTGATGTAGCCCTAAGCAGAGACTGGCGAAAATCACTTTCATTTAAAGGGGTTGCCAAGCTTCCAAAAAACTACGAGTTGCCTGAAATCTCAGCACACATTTTTTCACCAAATCTTGATGATTCTTTCAGGTAATGATCAGTACACCAAAACCACTTGGCTCACCAAATTTTGTTCTTCTAGGTTAAACCGTTCATTTGCAGTAACCGTTTTCATTTTTAGGTTTCACTCTGTTTTCTCCTATAGGGATCAATGTATTTGGAACTCTAAATCAAACACGATTTGTGCTAGCTCTTTGAAACTTGACACAGTAAAGCAGTTTCAAGTTCTGTCTCTATGGTTTGTTTGCTGTTGATGTAGCCCTAAGCAGAGACTGGCGAAAATCACTTTCATGGATAGAGGTTGCCAAGCTTCCAAAAAAACTATGAGTTTCCTGAAATCTCAGCAAACATTTTTTCACCCAATTTTGATGATTCTTTCAGGTAATGATCAGTACACCAAAACCACTTGGCTCACAAAATTTCGTTCTTCCAGGTTAAACCATTCGTTTGCAGTAACCGTTTTCATTTTTAGGTTTCACTCTGTTTTCTCTGATACGGATATATGTATTTGGAACTCTAAATCAAACACGGTTTGTGCTAGCTCTTTGAAACTTGACACAATAAAGCAGTTTCAAGTTCTATCTCTATGGTTTGTTTGCTGTTGATGTAGCCCTAAGCAGAGACTGGCGAAAATCACTTTCATGGATAGAGGTTGCCAAGCTTCCAAAAAAACTACGAGTTTCCTGAAATCTCAGCAAACATTTTTTCACCCAATTTTGATGATTCTTTCAGGTAATGATCAGTACACCAAAACCACTTGGCTCACAAAATTTCGTTCTTCCAGGTTAAACCGTTCGTTTGCAGTATCCGTTTTCATTTTTATGTTTCACTCTGTTTTTTCCTATAGGGATACATGTATTTGGAACTCTAAATCAAACAAGGTTTGTGCTAGCTCTTTGAAACTTGACACAATAAAGCAGTTTCAAGATCTATCTCTATGGTTTGTTTGCTGTTGATGTAGCCCTAAGCAGAGACTGGCGAAAATGACTTTCATGGAAAGGGGTTGCGAAGCTTCCAAAAAACTACGAGTTGCCTGAAATCTCAGCAAACATTTTTTCACCCAATCTTGATAATTCTGTGAGGTAATGATCAGTACACCGAAACCACTAGGCTCACCAAGTTTCGTTCTTCTAGGTTAAACCGTTCGTTTGCAGTAACCGTTTCATTTTTAGGTTTCACTCTGTTTTTCTCCTATAGGGATACATGTATTTGGAACTCTAAATCAAACACGGTTTGTGCTAGCTCTTTGAAACTTGACACAATAAAGCAGTTTCAAGTTCTATCTCTATGGTTTGTTTGCTGTTGATGTAGCCCTAAGCAGAGACTGGCGAAAATCACTTTCATGGATAGAGGTTCCCAAGCTTCCAAAAAAACTACGAGTTTCCTGAAATCTCAGCAAACATTTTTTCACCCAATTTTGATGATTCTTTCAGGTAATGATCAGTACACCAAAACCACTTGGCTCACAAAATTTCGTTCTTCCAGGTTAAACCGTTCGTATACAGTAACCGTTTTCATTTTTAGGTTTCACTCTGTTTTCTCCTATAGGGATACATGTATTTGGAACTCTAAATCAAACAGGTTTGTGCTAGCTCTTTGAAACTTGACACAATAAAGGAGTTTCAAGATCTATCTCTATGGTTTGTTTGCTGTTGATGTAGCCCTAAGCAGAGACTGGCGAAAATGACTTTCATGGAAAGGGTTGCGAAGCTTCCATAAAACTACGAGTTGCCTGAAATCTCAGCAAACATTTTTTCACCCAATCTTGATAATTCTTTCAGGTAATGATCAGTACACCAAAACCACTAGGCTCACCAAGTTTCGTTCTTCTAGGTTAAACCGTTCGTTTGCAGTAACCATTTTCATTTTTAGGTTTCACTCTGTTTTCTCCTATAGGGATACAGGTATTTGGAACTCTAAATCAAACAGGGTTTGTGCTAGCTCTTTGAAACTTGACACAATAAAGCAGTTTCAAGATCTATCTCTATGGTTTGTTTGCTGTTGATGTAGCCCTAAGCAGAGACTGGCGAAATTGACTTTCATGGAAAGGGGTTGCGAAGCTTCAAAAAACTACGAGTTGCCTGAAATCTCAGAAACATTTTTTCACCCAATCTTGATGATTCTTTCAGGTAATGATCAGTACACCAAAACCACTTGTCTCACCCAATTTCGTTCTTCTAGGTTGAACCGTTCGTTTGCAGTAACCGTTTTCATTTTTAGGTTTCACTCTGTTTTCTCCTATAGGGATACATGTATTTGGAACTCTAAATCAAACAGGGTTTGTGCTAGCTCTTTGAAACTTGACACAATAAAGCAGTTTCAAGATCTATCTCTATGGTTTGTTTGCTGTTGATGTAGCCCTAAGCAGGGACTGGCGAAAATGACTTTCATGGAAAGGGGTTGCGAAGCTTCCAAAAAACTACGAGTTGCCTGAAATCTCAGCACACATTTTTTCACCCAATCTTGATGATTCTTTCAGGTAATGATCAGTACACCAAAACCACTTGCCTCACCAAATTTTGTTCTTCTAGGTTAAACCGTTCATTTGCAGTAACCGTTTTCATTTTTAGGTTTCACTCTGTTTTCTCCTATAGGGATACATGTATTTGGAACTCTAAATCAAACACGATTTGTGCTAGCTCTTTGAAACTTGACACAATAAAGCAGTTTCAAGTTCTATCTCTATGGTTTGTTTGCTGTTGATGTAGCCCTAAGCAGAGACTGGCGAAAATCACTTTCATGGATAGAGGTTCCCAAGCTTCCAAAAAAACTACGAGTTTCCTGAAATCTCAGCAAACATTTTTTCACCCAATTTTGATGATTCTTTCAGGTAATGATCAGTACACCAAAACCACTTGGCTCACAAAATTTCGTTCTTCCAGGTTAAACCGTTCGTTTACAGTAACCGTTTTCATTTTTAGGTTTCACTCTGTTTTCTCCTATAGGGATACATGTATTTGGAACTCTAAATCAAACACGGTTTCTGCTAGCTCTTTGAAACTTGACACAATAAAGCAGTTTCAAGAACTATCTCTATGGTTTGTTTGCTGTTGATGTAGACCTAAGCAGAGACTGGCGAAAATCACTTTCATGGATAGAGGTTGCCAAGCTTCCAAAAAAACTACGAGTTTCCTGAAATCTCAGCAAATATTTTTTCACCCAATTTTGATGATTCTTTCAGGTAATGATCAGTACACCAAATCCACTTGGCTCACAAAATTTCGTTCTTCTAGGTTAAACCGTTCGTTTGCAGTAACCGTTTTCATTTTTAGGTTTCACTCTGTTTTCTCCTATAGGGATACATGTATTTGGAACTCTAAATCAAACACGATTTGTGCTAGCTCTTTGAAACTTGACACAGTAAAGCAGTTTCAAGTTCTGTCTCTATGGTTTGTTTGCTGTTGATGTAGCCCTAAGCAGAGACTGGCGAAAATCACTTTCATGGATAGAGGTTGCCAAGCTTCCAAAAAAACTACGAGTTTCCTGAAATCTCAGCAAACATTTTTTCACCAAATCTTGATGATTCTTTCAGGTAATGATCAGTACACCAAAACCACTTGGCTCACCAAATTTTGTTCTTCTAGGTTAAACCGTTCATTTGCAGTAACCGTTTTCATTTTTAGGTTTCACTCTGTTTTCTCCTATAGGGATATATGTATTTGGAACTCTAAATCAAACACGATTTGTGCTAGCTCTTTGAAACTTGACACAATAAAGCAGTTTCAAGTTCTATCTCTATGGTTTGTTTGCTGTTGATGTAGCCCTAAGCAGAGACTGGCGAAAATCACTTTCATGGATAGAGGTTCCCAAGCTTCCAAAAAAACTACGAGTTTCCTTAAATCTCAGCAAACATTTTTTCACCCAATTTTGATGATTCTTTCAGGTAATGATCAGTACACCAAAACCACTTGGCTCACCAAATTACGTTCTTCCAGGTTAAACCGTTCGTTTACAGTAACCGTTTTCATTTTTAGGTTTCACTCTCTTTTCTCCTATAGGGATACATGTATTTGGAACTCTAAATCAAACACGGTTTCTGCTAGCTCTTTGAAACTTGACACAATAAAGCAGTTTCAAGAATTATCTCTATGGTTTGTTTGCTGTTGATGTAGACCTAAGCAGAGACTGGCGAAAATCACTTTCATGGATAGAGGTTGCCAAGCTTCCAAAAAAACTACGAGTTTCCTGAAATCTCAGTAAACATTTTTTCACCCAATTTTGATGATTCTTTCAGGTAATGATCAGTACACCAAATCCACTTGGCTCACAAAATTTCGTTCTTCTAGGTTAAACCGTTCATTTGCAGTAACCGTTTTCATTTTTAGGTTTCACTCTGTTTTCTCCTATAGGGATACATGTATTTGGAACTCTAAATCAAACAGGGTTTATGCTAGCTCTTTGAAACTTGACACAATAAAGCAGTTTCAAGATCTATCTCTATGGTTTGTTTGCTGTTGATGTAGCCCTAAGCAGAGACTGGCGAAAATGACTTTCATGGAAAGGGGTTGCGAAGCTTCCATAAAACTACGAGTTGCCTGAAATCTCAGCAAACATTTTTTCACCCAATCTTGATAATTCTTTCAGGTAATGATGAGTACACCAAAACCACTAGGCTCACCAAGTTTCGTTCTTCTAGGTTAAACCGTTCGTTTGCAGTAACCGTTTTCAATTTTAGGTTTCACTCTGTTTTCTCCTATAGGGATACATGTATTTGGAACTCTAAATCAAACACGGTTTGTGCTATCTCTTTGAAACTTGACACAATAAACAGTTTCAAGTTCTATCTCAATTGTTTGTTTGCTGTTGATTTAGCCCTAAGCAGAGATGGGCGACAATGACTTTCATTTAAAGGGGTTGCCAAGCTTCCAAAAACCTACGAGTTGCCTGAAATCTCAGAAACATTTTTTCACCCAATCTTGATGATTCTTTCAGGTAATGATCAGTACACCAAAACCACTTGGCTCACCCAATTTCGTTCTTCTAGGTTGAACCGTTCGTTTGCAGTAACCGTTTTCATTTTTAGGTTTCACTCTGTTTTCTCCTATAGGGATACATGTATTTGGAACTCTAAATCAAACACGGTTTGTGCTAGCTCTTTGGAACTTGACACAATAAAGCAGATTCAAGTTCTATCTCTATGGTTCGTTTGCTGTTGATGTAGCCCTAAGCAGAGACTGGCGAAAATCACTTTCATTTAAAGGGGTTGCCAAGCTTCCAAAAAACTACGAGTTGCCTGAAATCTCAGCACACATTTTTTCACCAAATCTTGATGATTCTTTCAGGTAATGATCAGTACACCAAAACCACTTGGCTCACCAAATTTTGTTCTTCTAGGTTAAACCGTTCATTTGCAGTAACCGTTTTCATTTTTAGGTTTCACTCTGTTTTCTCCTATAGGGATCAATGTATTTGGAACTCTAAATCAAACACGATTTGTGCTAGCTCTTTGAAACTTGACACAGTAAAGCAGTTTCAAGTTCTGTCTCTATGGTTTGTTTGCTGTTGATGTAGCCCTAAGCAGAGACTGGCGAAAATCACTTTCATGGATAGAGGTTGCCAAGCTTCCAAAAAAACTACGAGTTTCCTGAAATCTCAGCAAACATTTTTTCACCCAATTTTGATGATTCTTTCAGGTAATGATCAGTACACCAAAACCACTTGGCTCACAAAATTTCGTTCTTCCAGGTTAAACCATTCGTTTGCAGTAACCGTTTTCATTTTTAGGTTTCACTCTGTTTTCTCCGATACGGATACATGTATTTGGAACTCTAAATCAAACACGGTTTGTGCTAGCTCTTTGAAACTTGACACAATAAAGCAGTTTCAAGTTCTATCTCTATGGTTTGTTTGCTGTTGATGTAGCCCTAAGCAGAGACTGGCGAAAATCACTTTCATGGATAGAGGTTGCCAAGCTTCCAAAAAAACTACGAGTTTCCTGAAATCTCAGCAAACATTTTTTCACCCAATTTTGATGATTCTTTCAGGTAATGATCAGTACACCAAAACCACTTGGCTCACAAAATTTCGTTCTTCCAGGTTAAACCGTTCGTTTGCAGTATCCGTTTTCATTTTTATGTTTCACTCTGTTTTTTCCTATAGGGATACATGTATTTGGAACTCTAAATCAAACAAGGTTTGTGCTAGCTCTTTGAAACTTGACACAATAAAGCAGTTTCAAGATCTATCTCTATGGTTTGTTTGCTGTTGATGTAGCCCTAAGCAGAGACTGGCGAAAATGACTTTCATGGAAAGGGGTTGCGAAGCTTCCAAAAAACTACGAGTTGCCTGAAATCTCAGCAAACATTTTTTCACCCAATCTTGATAATTCTGTGAGGTAATGATCAGTACACCGAAACCACTAGGCTCACCAAGTTTCGTTCTTCTAGGTTAAACCGTTCGTTTGCAGTAACCGTTTTCATTTTTAGGTTTCACTCTGTTTTCTCCTATAGGGATACATGTATTTGGAACTCTAAATCAAACACGGTTTGTGCTAGCTCTTTGAAACTTGACACAATAAAGCAGTTTCAAGTTCTATCTCTATGGTTTGTTTGCTGTTGATGTAGCCCTAAGCAGAGACTGGCGAAAATCACTTTCATGGATAGAGGTTCCCAAGCTTCCAAAAAAACTACGAGTTTCCTGAAATCTCAGCAAACATTTTTTCACCCAATTTTGATGATTCTTTCAGGTAATGATCAGTACAACAAAACCACTTGGCTCACAAAATTTCGTTCTTCCAGGTTAAACCGTTCGTATACAGTAACCGTTTTCATTTTTAGGTTTCACTCTGTTTTCTCCTATAGGGATACATGTATTTGGAACTCTAAATCAAACACGGTTTCTGCTAGCTCTTTGAAACTTGACACAATAAAGCAGTTTCAAGATCTATCTCTATGGTTTGTTTGCTGTTGATGTAGACCTAAGCAGAGACTGGCGAAAATCACTTTCATGGATAGAGGTTGCCAAGCTTCCAAAAAAACTACGAGTTTCCTGAAATCTCAGCAAACATTTTTTCACCCAATTTTGATGATTCTTTCAGGTAATGATCAGTACACCAAATCCACTTGGCTCACAAAATTTCGTTCTTCTAGGTTAAACCGTTCGTTTGCAGTAACCGTTTTCATTTTTAGGTTTCACTCTGTTTTCTCCTATAGGGATACATGTATTTGGAACTCTAAATCAAACAGGGTTTGTGCTAGCTCTTTGAAACTTGACACAATAAAGGAGTTTCAAGATCTATCTCTATGGTTTGTTTGCTGTTGATGTAGCCCTAAGCAGAGACTGGCGAAAATGACTTTCATGGAAAGGGGTTGCGAAGCTTCAAAAAACTACGAGTTGCCTGAAATCTCAGAAACATTTTTTCACCCAATCTTGATGATTCTTTCAGGTAATGATCAGTACACCAAAACCACTTGTCTCACCCAATTTCGTTCTTCTAGGTTGAACCGTTCGTTTGCAGTAACCGTTTTCATTTTTAGGTTTCACTCTGTTTTCTCCTATAGGGATACATGTATTTGGAACTCTAAATCAAACAGGGTTTGTGCTAGCTCTTTGAAACTTGACACAATAAAGCAGTTTCAAGATCTATCTCTATGGTTTGTTTGCTGTTGATGTAGCCCTAAGCAGGGACTGGCGAAAATGACTTTCATGGAAAGGGGTTGCGAAGCTTCCAAAAAACTACGAGTTGCCTGAAATCTCAGCACACATTTTTTCACCCAATCTTGATGATTCTTTCAGGTAATGATCAGTACACCAAAACCACTTGCCTCACCAAATTTTGTTCTTCTAGGTTAAACCGTTCATTTGCAGTAACCGTTTTCATTTTTAGGTTTCACTCTGTTTTCTCCTATAGGGATACATGTATTTGGAACTCTAAATCAAACACGATTTGTGCTAGCTCTTTGAAACTTGACACAATAAAGCAGTTTCAAGTTCTATCTCTATGGTTTGTTTGCTGTTGATGTAGCCCTAAGCAGAGACTGGCGAAAATCACTTTAATGGATAGAGGTTCCCAAGCTTCCAAAAAAACTACGAGTTTCCTGAAATCTCAGCAAACATTTTTTCACCCAATTTTGATGATTCTTTCAGGTAATGATCAGTACACCAAAACCACTTGGCTCACAAAATTTCGTTCTTCCAGGTTAAACCGTTCGTTTACAGTAACCGTTTTCATTTTTAGGTTTCACTCTGTTTTCTCCTATAGGGATACATGTATTTGGAACTCTAAATCAAACACGGTTTCTGCTAGCTCTTTGAAACTTGACACAATAAAGCAGTTTCAAGAACTATCTCTATGGTTTGTTTGCTGTTGATGTAGACCTAAGCAGAGACTGGCGAAAATCACTTTCATGGATAGAGGTTGCCAAGCTTCCAAAAAAACTACGAGTTTCCTGAAATCTCAGCAAATATTTTTTCACCCAATTTTGATGATTCTTTCAGGTAATGATCAGTACACCAAATCCACTTGGCTCACAAAATTTCGTTCTTCTAGGTTAAACCGTTCGTTTGCAGTAACCGTTTTCATTTTTAGGTTTCACTCTGTTTTCTCCTATAGGGATACATGTATTTGGAACTCTAAATCAAACACGATTTGTGCTAGCTCTTTGAAACTTGACACAGTAAAGCAGTTTCAAGTTCTGTCTCTATGGTTTGTTTGCTGTTGATGTAGCCCTAAGCAGAGACTGGCGAAAATCACTTTCATGGATAGAGGTTGCCAAGCTTCCAAAAAAACTACGAGTTTCCTGAAATCTCAGCAAACATTTTTTCACCAAATCTTGATGATTCTTTCAGGTAATGATCAGTACACCAAAACCACTTGGCTCACCAAATTTTGTTCTTCTAGGTTAAACCGTTCATTTGCAGTAACCGTTTTCATTTTTAGGTTTCACTCTGTTTTCTCCTATAGGGATATATGTATTTGGAACTCTAAATCAAACACGATTTGTGCTAGCTCTTTGAAACTTGACACAATAAAGCAGTTTCAAGTTCTATCTCTATGGTTTGTTTGCTGTTGATGTAGCCCTAAGCAGAGACTGGCGAAAATCACTTTCATGGATAGAGGTTCCCAAGCTTCCAAAAAAACTACGAGTTTCCTTAAATCTCAGCAAACATTTTTTCACCCAATTTTGATGATTCTTTCAGGTAATGATCAGTACACCAAAACCACTTGGCTCACCAAATTACGTTCTTCCAGGTTAAACCGTTCGTTTACAGTAACCGTTTTCATTTTTAGGTTTCACTCTCTTTTCTCCTATAGGGATACATGTATTTGGAACTCTAAATCAAACACGGTTTCTGCTAGCTCTTTGAAACTTGACACAATAAAGCAGTTTCAAGAATTATCTCTATGGTTTGTTTGCTGTTGATGTAGACCTAAGCAGAGACTGGCGAAAATCACTTTCATGGATAGAGGTTGCCAAGCTTCCAAAAAAACTACGAGTTTCCTGAAATCTCAGCAAACATTTTTTCACCCAATTTTGATGATTCTTTCAGGTAATGATCAGTACACCAAATCCACTTGGCTCACAAAATTTCGTTCTTCTAGGTTAAACCGTTCATTTGCAGTAACCGTTTTCATTTTTAGGTTTCACTCTGTTTTCTCCTATAGGGATACATGTATTTGGAACTCTAAATCAAACAGGGTTTATGCTAGCTCTTTGAAACTTGACACAATAAAGCAGTTTCAAGATCTATCTCTATGGTTTGTTTGCTGTTGATGTAGCCCTAAGCAGAGACTGGCGAAAATGACTTTCATGGAAAGGGGTTGCGAAGCTTCCATAAAACTACGAGTTGCCTGAAATCTCAGCAAACATTTTTTCACCCAATCTTGATAATTCTTTCAGGTAATGATGAGTACACCAAAACCACTAGGCTCACCAAGTTTCGTTCTTCTAGGTTAAACCGTTCGTTTGCAGTAACCGTTTTCAATTTTAGGTTTCACTCTGTTTTCTCCTATAGGGATACATGTATTTGGAACTCTAAATCAAACACGGTTTGTGCTATCTCTTTGAAACTTGACACAATAAACAGTTTCAAGTTCTATCTCAATTGTTTGTTTGCTGTTGATTTAGCCCTAAGCAGAGATGGGCGACAATGACTTTCATTTAAAGGGGTTGCCAAGCTTCCAAAAACCTACGAGTTGCCTGAAATCTCAGAAACATTTTTTCACCCAATCTTGATGATTCTTTCAGGTAATGATCAGTACACCAAAACCACTTGGCTCACCCAATTTCGTTCTTCTAGGTTGAACCGTTCGTTTGCAGTAACCGTTTTCATTTTTAGGTTTCACTCTGTTTTCTCCTATAGGGATACATGTATTTGGAACTCTAAATCAAACACCGTTTGTGCTAGCTCTTTGGAACTTGACACAATAAAGCAGATTCAAGTTCTATCTCTATGGTTCGTTTGCTGTTGATGTAGCCCTAAGCAGAGACTGGCGAAAATCACTTTCATTTAAAGGGGTTGCCAAGCTTCCAAAAAACTACGAGTTGCCTGAAATCTCAGCACACATTTTTTCACCAAATCTTGATGATTCTTTCAGGTAATGATCAGTACACCAAAACCACTTGGCTCACCAAATTTTGTTCTTCTAGGTTAAACCGTTCATTTGCAGTAACCGTTTTCATTTTTAGGTTTCACTCTGTTTTCTCCTATAGGGATCAATGTATTTGGAACTCTAAATCAAACACGATTTGTGCTAGCTCTTTGAAACTTGACACAGTAAAGCAGTTTCAAGTTCTGTCTCTATGGTTTGTTTGCTGTTGATGTAGCCCTAAGCAGAGACTGGCGAAAATCACTTTCATGGATAGAGGTTGCCAAGCTTCCAAAAAAACTACGAGTTTCCTGAAATCTCAGCAAACATTTTTTCACCCAATTTTGATGATTCTTTCAGGTAATGATCAGTACACCAAAACCACTTGGCTCACAAAATTTCGTTCTTCCAGGTTAAACCATTCGTTTGCAGTAACCGTTTTCATTTTTAGGTTTCACTCTGTTTTCTCCGATACGGATACATGTATTTGGAACTCTAAATCAAACACGGTTTGTGCTAGCTCTTTGAAACTTGACACAATAAAGCAGTTTCAAGTTCTATCTCTATGGTTTGTTTGCTGTTGATGTAGCCCTAAGCAGAGACTGGCGAAAATCACTTTCATGGATAGAGGTTGCCAAGCTTCCAAAAAAACTACGAGTTTCCTGAAATCTCAGCAAACATTTTTTCACCCAATTTTGATGATTCTTTCAGGTAATGATCAGTACACCAAAACCACTTGGCTCACAAAATATCGTTCTTCCAGGTTAAACCGTTCGTTTGCAGTATCCGTTTTCATTTTTATGTTTCACTCTGTTTTTTCCTATAGGGATACATGTATTTGGAACTCTAAATCAAACAAGGTTTGTGCTAGCTCTTTGAAACTTGACACAATAAAGCAGTTTCAAGATCTATCTCTATGGTTTGTTTGCTGTTGATGTAGCCCTAAGCAGAGACTGGCGAAAATGACTTTCATGGAAAGGGGTTGCGAAGCTTCCAAAAAACTACGAGTTGCCTGAAATCTCAGCAAACATTTTTTCACCCAATCTTGATAATTCTGTGAGGTAATGATCAGTACACCGAAACCACTAGGCTCACCAAGTTTCGTTCTTCTAGGTTAAACCGTTCGTTTGCAGTAACCGTTTTCATTTTTAGGTTTCACTCTGTTTTCTCCTATAGGGATACATGTATTTGGAACTCTAAATCAAACACGGTTTGTGCTAGCTCTTTGAAACTTGACACAATAAAGCAGTTTCAAGTTCTATCTCTATGGTTTGTTTGCTGTTGATGTAGCCCTAAGCAGAGACTGGCGAAAATCACTTTCATGGATAGAGGTTCCCAAGCTTCAAAAAAAACTACGAGTTTCCTGAAATCTCAGCAAACATTTTTTCACCCAATTTTGATGATTCTTTCAGGTAATGATCAGTACAACAAAACCACTTGGCTCACAAAATTTCGTTCTTCCAGGTTAAACCGTTCGTATACAGTAACCGTTTTCATTTTTAGGTTTCACTCTGTTTTCTCCTATAGGGATACATGTATTTGGAACTCTAAATCAAACACGGTTTCTGCTAGCTCTTTGAAACTTGACACAATAAAGCAGTTTCAAGATCTATCTCTATGGTTTGTTTGCTGTTGATGTAGCCCTAAGCAGAGACTGGCGAAAATCACTTTCATGGATAGAGGTTGCCAAGCTTCCAAAAAAACTACGAGTTTCCTGAAATCTCAGCAAACATTTTTTCACCCAATTTTGATGATTCTTTCAGGTAATGATCAGTACACCAAATCCACTTGGCTCACAAAATTTCGTTCTTCTAGGTTAAACCGTTCGTTTGCAGTAACCGTTTTCATTTTTAGGTTTCACTCTGTTTTCTCCTATAGGGATACATGTATTTGGAACTCTAAATCAAACAGGGTTTGTGCTAGCTCTTTGAAACTTGACACAATAAAGGAGTTTCAAGATCTATCTCTATGGTTTGTTTGCTGTTGATGTAGCCCTAAGCAGAGACTGGCGAAAGTGACTTTCATGGAAAGGGGTTGCGAAGCTTCCATAAAACTACGAGTTGCCTGAAATCTCAGCAAACATTTTTTCACCCAATCTTGATAATTCTTTCAGGTAATGATCAGTACACCAAAACCACTAGGCTCACCAAGTTTCGTTCTTCTAGGTTAAACCGTTCGTTTGCAGTAACCATTTTCATTTTTAGGTTTCACTCTGTTTTCTCCTATAGGGATACATGTATTTGGAACTCTAAATCAAACACGGTTTGTGCTAGCTCTTTGGAACTTGACACAATAAAGCAGATTCAAGTTCTATCTCTATGGTTCGTTTGCTGTTGATGTAGCCCTAAGCAGAGATGGGCGACAATGACTTTCATTTAAAGGGGTTGCCAAGCTTCCAAAAACCTACGAGTTGCCTGAAATCTCAGCACACATTTTTTCACCAAATATTGATGATTCTTTCAGGTAATGATCAGTACACCAAAACCACTTGGCTCACCAAATTTTGTTCTTCTAGGTTAAACCGTTCATTTGCAGTAACCGTTTTCATTTTTAGGTTTCACTCTGTTTTCTCCTATAGGGATCAATGTATTTGGAACTCTAAATAAAACACGATTTGTGCTAGCTCTTTGAAACTTGACACAGTAAAGCAGTTTCAAGTTCTGTCTCTATGGTTTGTTTGCTGTTGATGTAGCCCTAAGCAGAGACTGGCGAAAATCACTTTCATGGATAGAGGTTGCCAAGCTTCCAAAAAAACTAGGAGTTTCCTGAAATCTCAGCAAACATTTTTTCACCCAATTTTGATGATTCTTTCAGGTAATGATCAGTACACCAAAACCACTTGGCTCACAAAATTTCGTTCTTCCAGGTTAAACCGTTCGTTTACAGTAACCGTTTTCATTTTTAGGTTTCACTCTGTTTTCTCCTATAGGGATACATGTATTTGGAACTCTAAATCAAACACGGTTTCTGCTAGCTCTTTGAAACTTGACACAATAAAGCAGTTTCAAGAACTATCTCTATGGTTTGTTTGCTGTTGATGTAGACCTAAGCAGAGACTGGCGAAAATCACTTTCATGGATAGAGGTTGCCAAGCTTCCAAAAAAACTACGAGTTTCCTGAAATCTCAGCAAATATTTTTTCACCCAATTTTGATGATTCTTTCAGGTAATGATCAGTACACCAAATCCACTTGGCTCACAAAATTTCGTTCTTCTAGGTTAAACCGTTCGTTTGCAGTAACCGTTTTCATTTTTAGGTTTCACTCTGTTTTCTCCTATAGGGATACATGTATTTGGAACTCTAAATCAAACACGATTTGTGCTAGCTCTTTGAAACTTGACACAGTAAAGCAGTTTCAAGTTCTGTCTCTATGGTTTGTTTGCTGTTGATGTAGCCCTAAGCAGAGACTGGCGAAAATCACTTTCATGGATAGAGGTTGCCAAGCTTCCAAAAAAACTACGAGTTTCCTGAAATCTCAGCAAACATTTTTTCACACAATTTTGATGATTCTTTCAGGTAATGATCAGTACACCAAAACCACTTGGCTCACAAAATTTCGTTCTTCTAGGTTGAACCGTTCGTTTGCAGTAACCGTTTTCATTTTTAGGTTTCACTCTGTTTTCTCCTATAGGGATACATGTATTTGGAACTCTAAATCAAACACGGTTTTTGCTAGCTCTTTGGAACTTGACACAATAAAGCAGATTCAAGTTCTATCTCTATGGTTCGTTTGCTGTTGATGTAGCCCTAAGCAGAGACTGGCGAAAATCACTTTCTTTTAAAGGGGTTGCCAAGCTTCCAAAAAACTACGAGTTGCCTGAAATCTCAGCACACATTTTTTCACCAAATCTTGATGATTCTTTCAGGTAATGATCAGTACACCAAAACCACTTGGCTCACCAAATTTTGTTCTTCTAGGTTAAACCGTTCATTTGTAGTAACCGTTTTCATTTTTAGGTTTCACTCTGTTTTCTCCTATAGGGATACATGTATTTGGAACTCTAAATCAAACACGATTTGTGCTAGCTCTTTGAAACTTGACACAGTAAAGCAGTTTCAAGTTCTGTCGCTATGGTTTGTTTGCTGTTGAGGTAGCCCTAAGCAGAGACTGGCGAAAATCACTTTCATGGATAGAGGTTGCCAAGCTTCCAAAAAAACTACGAGTTTCCTGAAATCTCAGCAAACATTTTTTCACCCAATTTTGATGATTCTTTCAGGTAATGATCAGTACACCAAAACCACTTGGCTCACAAAATTTCGTTCTTCCAGGTTAAACCGTTCGTTTGCAGTATCCGTTTTCATTTTTATGTTTCACTCTGTTTTTTCCTATAGGGATACATGTATTTGGAACTCTAAATAAAACAAGGTTTGTGCTAGCTCTTTGAAACTTGACACAATAAAGCAGTTTCAAGATCTATCTCTATGGTTTGTTTGCTGTTGATGTAGCCCTAAGCAGAGACTGGCGAAAATGACTTTCATGGTTAGGGGTTGCGAAGCTTCCAAAAAACTACGAGTTGCCTGAAATCTCAGCAAACATTTTTTCACCCAATCTTGATAATTCTGTGAGGTAATGATCAGTACACCGAAACCACTAGGCTCACCAAGTTTCGTTCTTCTAGGTTAAACCGTTCGTTTGCAGTAACCGTTTTCATTTTTAGGTTTCACTCTGTTTTCTCCTATAGGGATATATGTATTTGGAACTCTAAATCAAACACGGTTTGTGCTAGCTCTTTGAAACTTGACACAATAAAGCAGTTTCAAGATCTATCTCTATGGTTTGTTTGCTGTTGATGTAGCCCTAAGCAGAGACTGGCGAAAATGACTTTCATGGAAAGGGGTTGCGAAGCTTCCAAAAAACTACGAGTTGCCTGAAATCTCAGCAAACATTTTTTCACCCAATCTTGATAATTCTTTCAGGTAATGATCAGTACACCAAAACCACTAGGCTCACCAAGTTTCGTTCTTCTAGGTTAAACCGTTCGTTTGCAGTAACCGTTTTCATTTTTAGGTTTCACTCTGTTTTCTCCTATAGGGATACATGTATTTGGAACTCTAAATCAAACACGGTTTGTGCTAGCTCTTTGAAACTTCACACAATAAAGCAGTTTCAAGATCTATCTCTATGGTTTGTTTGCTGTTGATGTAGCCCTAAGCAGAGACTGGCGAAAATCACTTTCATGGATAGAGGTTCCCAAGCTTCCAAAAATACTACGAGTTTCCTGAAATCTCAGCAAACATTTTTTCACCCAATTTTGATGATTCTTTCAGGTAATGATCAGTACACCAAAACCACTTGGCTCACAAAATTTCGTTCTTCTAGGTTAAACCGTTCGTTTGCAGTAACCGTTTTCATTTTTAGGTTTCACTCTGTTTTCTCCTATAGGGATACATGTATTTGGAACACTAAATCAAACAGGGTTTGTGCTAGCTCTTTGAAACTTGACACAATAAAGCAGTTTCAAGATCTATCTCTATGGTTTATTTGCTGTTGATGTAGCCCTAATCAGAGACTGGCGAAAATGACTTTCATGGAAAGGGGTTGCGAAGCTTCCAAAAAACTACGAGTTGCCTGAAATCTCAGCAAACATTTTTTCACCCAATTTTGATGATTCTTTCAGGTAATGATCAGTACACCAAAACCACTTGGCTCACAAAATTTCGTTCTTCCAGGTTAAACCGTTCGTTTGCAGTATCCGTTTTCATTTTTAGGTTTCACTCTGTTTTCTCCTATAGGGATACATGTATTTGGAACTCTAAATCAAACACGGTTTGTGCTAGCTCTTTGAAACTTGACACAATAAAGCAGTTTCAAGATCTATCTCTATGGTTTGTTTGCTGTTGATGTAGCCCTAAGCAGAGACTGGCGAAAATGACTTTCATGGAAAGGGGTTGCGAAGCTTCCATAAAACTACGAGTTGCCTGAAATCTCAGCAAATATTTTTTCACCCAATCTTGATAATTCTTTCAGGTAATGATCAGTACACCAAAACCACTAGACTCACCAAGTTTCGTTCTTCTAGGTTAAACCGTTCGTTTGCAGTAACCATTTTCATTTTTAGGTTTCACTCTGTTTTCTCCTATAGGGATACATGTATTTGGAACTCTAAATCAAACAGGGTTTGTGCTAGCTCTTTGAAACTTGACACAATAAAGCAGTTTCAAGATCTATCTCTATGGTTTGTTTGCTGTTGATGTAGCCCTAAGCAGAGACTGGCGAAAATCACTTTCATGGATAGAGGTTGCCAAGCTTCCAAAAATACTACGAGTTTCCTGAAATCTCAGCAAACATTTTTTCACCCAATTTTGATGATTCTTTCAGGTAATGATCAGTACACCAAAACCACTTGGCTCACCAAATTTCGTTCTTCTAGGTTAAACCGTTCGTTTGCAGTAACCGTTTTCATTTTTAGGTTTCACTCTGTTTTCTCCTATAGGGATACATGTATTTGGAACACTAAATCAAACAGGGTTTGTGCTAGCTCTTTGAAACTTGACACAATAAAGCAGTTTCAAGATCTATCTCTATGGTTTGTTTGCTGTTGATGTAGCCCTAATCAGAGACTGGCGAAAATGACTTTCATGGAAAGGGGTTGCGAAGCTTCCAAAAAACTACGAGTTGCCTGAAATCTCAGCAAACATTTTTTCACCCAATTTTGATGATTCTTTCAGGTAATGATCAGTACACCAAAACCACTTGGCTCACAAAATTTCGTTCTTCCAGGTTAAACCGTTCGTTTGCAGTATCCGTTTTCATTTTTAGGTTTCACTCTGTTTTCTCCTATAGGGATACATGTATTTGGAACTCTAAATCAAACACGGTTTGTGCTAGCTCTTTGAAACTTGACACAATAAAGCAGTTTCAAGATCTATCTCTATGGTTTGTTTGCTGTTGATGTAGCCCTAAGCAGAGACTGGCGAAAATGACTTTCATGGAAAGGGGTTGCGAAGCTTCCAAAAAACTACGAGTCGCCTGAAATCTCAGCAAACATTTTTTCACCCAATCTTGATAATTCTGTGAGGTAATGATCAGTACACCGAAACCACTAGGCTCACCAAGTTTCGTTCTTCTAGGTTAAACCGTTCGTTTGCAGTAACCGTTTTCATTTTTAGGTTTCACTCTGTTTTCTCCTATAGGGATACATGTATTTGGAACTCTAAATCAAACACGGTTTGTGCTAGCTCTTTGAAACTTGACACAATAAAGCAGTTTCAAGTTCTATCTCAATGGTTTATTTGCTGTTGATTTAGCCCTAAGCAGAGATGGGCGAAAATGACTTTCATTTAAAGGGGTTGCCAAGCTTCCAAAAAACTTCAAGTTGCCTGAAATCTCAGAAACATTTTTTCACCCAATGTTGATGATTCTTTCAGGTAATGATCAGTACACCAAAACCACTTGGCTCACCCAATTTCGTTCTTCTAGGTTGAACCGTCCGTTTGCAGTAACCTTTTTCATTTTTAGGTTTCACTCTGTTTTCTCCTATAGGGATACATGTATTTGGAACTCTAAATCAAACACGGTTTGTGCTAGCTCTTTGGAACTTGACACAATAAAGCAGATTCAAGTTCTATCTCTATGGTTTGTTTGCTGTTGATGTAGCCCTAAGCAGAGACTGGCGAAAATCACTTTCATTTAAAGGGGTTGCCAAGCTTCCAAAAAACTACGAGTTGCCTGAAATCTCAGCACACATTTTTTCACCAAATCTTGATGATTCTTTCAGGTAATGATCAGTACACCAAAACCACTTGACTCACCAAATTTTGTTCTTCTAGGTTAAACCGTTCATTTGCAGTAACCGTTTTCATTTTTAGGTTTCACTCTGTTTTCTCCTATAGGGATACATGTGTTTGGAACTCTAAATCAAACACGATTTGTGCTAGCTCTTTGAAACTTGACACAATAAAGCAGTTTAAGTTCTATCTCTATGGTTTGTTTGCTGTTGATGTAGCCCTAAGCAGAGACTGGCGAAAATCACTTTCATGGATAGAGGTTGCCAAGCTTCCAAAAAAACTACGAGTTTACTGAAATCTCAGCAAACATTTTTTCACCCAATTTTGATGATTCTTTCAGGTAATGATCTGTACACCAAAACCACTTGGCTCACAAAATTTCGTTCTTCCAGGTTAAACCGTTCGTTTGCAGTAACCGTTTTCATTTTTAGGTTTCACTCTGTTTTCTCCTATAGGGATACATGTATTTGGAACTCTAAATCAAACAGGGTTTGTGCTAGCTCTTTGAAACTTGACACAATAAAGCAGTTTCAAGATCTATCTCTATGGTTTGTTTGCTGTTGATGTAGCCCTAAGCAGAGACTGGCGAAATTGACTTTCATGGAAAGGGGTTGCGAAGCTTCAAAAAACTACGAGTTGCCTGAAATCTCAGAAACATTTTTTCACCCAATCTTGATGATTCTTTCAGGTAATGATCAGTACACCAAAACCACTTGCCTCACCCAATTTCGTTCTTCTAGGTTGAACCTTTCGTTTGCAGTAACCGTTTTCATTTTTAGGTTTCACTCTGTTTTCTCCTATAGGGATACATGTATTTGGAACTCTAAATCAAACACGGTTTGTGCTAGCTCTTTGAAACTTCACACAATAAAGCAGTTTCAAGATCTATCTCTATGGTTTGTTTGCTGTTGATGTAGCCCTAAGCAGAGACTGGCGAAAATCACTTTCATGGATAGAGGTTGCCAAGCTTCCAAAAATACTACGAGTTTCCTGAAATCTCAGCAAACATTTTTTCACCCAATTTTGATGATTCTTTCAGGTAATGATCAGTACACCAAAACCACTTGGCTCACAAAATTTCGTTCTTCTAGGTTAAACCGTTCGTTTGCAGTAACCGTTTTCATTTTTAGGTTTCACTCTGTTTTCTCCTATAGGGATACATGTATTTGGAACACTAAATCAAACAGGGTTTGTGCTAGCTCTTTGAAACTTGACACAATAAAGCAGTTTCAAGATCTATCTCTATGGTTTGTTTGCTGTTGATGTAGCCCTAATCAGAGACTGGCAAAAATGACTTTCATGGAAAGGGGTTGCGAAGCTTCCAAAAAACTACGAGTTGCCTGAAATCTCAGCAAACATTTTTTCACCCAATTTTGATGATTCTTTCAGGTAATGATCAGTACACCAAAACCACTTGGCTCACAAAATTTCGTTCTTCCAGGTTAAACCGTTCGTTTGCAGTATCCGTTTCCATTTTTAGGTTTCACTCTGTTTTCTCCTATAGGGATACATGTATTTGGAACTCTAAATCAAACACGGTTTGTGCTAGCTCTTTGAAACTTGACACAATAAAGCAGTTTCAAGATCTATCTCTATGGTTTGTTTGCTGTTGATGTAGCCCTAAGCAGAGACTGGCGAAAATGACTTTCATGGAAAGGGGTTGCGAAGCTTCCAAAAAACTACGAGTCGCCTGAAATCTCAGCAAACATTTTTTCACCCAATCTTGATAATTCTGTGAGGTAATGATCAGTACACCGAAACCACTAGGCTCACCAAGTTTCGTTCTTCTAGGTTAAACCGTTCGTTTGCAGTAACCGTTTTCATTTTTAGGTTTCACTCTGTTTTCTCCTATAGGGATACATGTATTTGGAACTCTAAATCAAACACGGTTTGTGCTAGCTCTTTGAAACTTGACACAATAAAGCAGTTTCAAGTTCTATCTCAATGGTTTGTTTGCTGTTGATTTAGCCCTAAGCAGAGATGGGCGAAAATGACTTTCATTTAAAGGGGTTGAAAGCTTCCAAAAAACTTCGAGTTGCCTGAAATCTCAGAAACATTTTTTCACCCAATCTTGATGATTCTTTCAGGTAATGATCAGTACACCAAAACCACTTGGCTCACCCAATTTCGTTCTTCTAGGTTGAACCGTCCGTTTGCAGTAACCTTTTTCATTTTTAGGTTTCACTCTGTTTTCTCCTATAGGGATACATGTATTTGGAACTCTAAATCAAACACGGTTTGTGCTAGCTCTTTGGAACTTGACACAATAAAGCAGATTCAAGTTCTATCTCTATGGTTTGTTTGCTGTTGATGTAGCCCTAAGCAGAGACTGGCGAAAATCACTTTCATTTAAAGGGGTTGCCAAGCTTCCAAAAAACTACGAGTTGCCTGAAATCTCAGCACACATTTTTTCACCAAATCTTGATGATTCTTTCAGGTAATGATCAGTACACCAAAACCACTTGACTCACCAAATTTTGTTCTTCTAGGTTAAACCGTTCATTTGCAGTAACCGTTTTCATTTTTAGGTTTCACTCTGTTTTCTCCTATAGGGATACATGTGTTTGGAACTCTAAATCAAACACGATTTGTGCTAGCTCTTTGAAACTTGACACAATAAAGCAGTTTAAGTTCTATCTCTATGGTTTGTTTGCTGTTGATGTAGCCCTAAGCAGAGACTGGCGAAAATCACTTTCATGGATAGAGGTTGCCAAGCTTCCAAAAAAACTACGAGTTTACTGAAATCTCAGCAAACATTTTTTCACCCAATTTTGATGATTCTTTCAGGTAATGATCTGTACACCAAAACCACTTGGCTCACAAAATTTCGTTCTTCCAGGTTAAACCGTTCGTTTGCAGTAACCGTTTTCATTTTTAGGTTTCACTCTGTTTTCTCCTATAGGGATACATGTATTTGGAACTCTAAATCAAACACAGTTTGTGCTAGCTCTTTGAAACTTGACACAATAAAGCAGTTTCAAGTTCTCTCCCTATGGTTTGTTTGCTGTTGATGTATCCCTAAGCAGAGAGTAGCGAAAATGACTTTCATGGAAATGGGTTGCCAAGCTTCCAAAAAACTACGAGTTGCCTGAAATCTCAGCAAACATTTTATCACCCAATCTTGATGATTCTTTCAGGTAATGATCAGTACACCAAAACCACTTGGCTCACCCAATTTCGTTCTTCTAGGTTAAACTGTTCGTTTGCAGTAATTGTTTTCATTTTTATGTTTCACTCTGTTTTCTCCTATAGGGATACATGTATTTGGAACTCTAAATCAAACACGATTTGTGCTAGCTCTTTGAAACTTGACACAATAAAGCAGTTTCAAGTTCTATCTCTATGGTTTGTTTGCTGTTGATGTAGCCCTAAGCAGAGACTGGCGAAAATGACTTTCATGGAAAGGGGTTGCGAAGCTTCCATAAAACTACGAGTTGCCTGAAATCTCAGCAAATATTTTTTCACCCAATCTTGATAATTCTTTCAGGTAATGATCAGTACACCAAAACCACTAGACTCACCAAGTTTCGTTCTTCTAGGTTAAACCGTTCGTTTGCAGTAACCATTTTCATTTTTAGGTTTCACTCTGTTTTCTCCTATAGGGATACATGTATTTGGAACTCTAATTCAAACACGGTTTGTGCTAGCTCTTTGAAACTTGACACAATAAAGCAGTTTCAAGATCTATCTCTATGGTTTGTTTGCTCTTGATGTAGCCCTAAGCAGAGACTGGCGAAATTGACTTTCATGGAAAGGGGTTGCGAAGCTTCAAAAAACTACGAGTTGCCTGAAATCTCAGAAACATTTTTTCACCCAATCTTGATGATTCTTTCAGGTAATGATCAGTACACCAAAACCACTTGCCTCACCCAATTTCGTTCTTCTAGGTTGAACCGTTCGTTTGCAGTAACCGTTTTCATTTTTAGGTTTCACTCTGTTTTCTCCTATAGGGATACATGTATTTGGAACTCTAAATCAAACACGGTTTGTGCTAGCTCTTTGGAACTTGACACAATAAAGCAGATTCACGTTCTATCTCTATGGTTTGTTTGCTGTTGATGCAGCCCTAAGCAGAGACTGGCGAAAATCACTTTCATTTAAAGGGGTTGCCAAGCTTCCAAAAAACTACGAGTTGCCTGAAATCTCAGCACACATTTTTTCACCAAATCTTGATGATTCTTTCAGGTAATGATCAGTACACCAAAACCACTTGGCTCACCAAATTTTGTTCTTCTAGGTTAAACCGTTCATTTGCAGTAACCTTTTTCATTTTTAGGTTTCACTCTGTTTTCTCCTATAGGGATACATGTATTTGGAACTCTAAATCAAACACGATTTGTGCTAGCTCTTTGAAACTTGACACAATAAAGCAGTTTCAAGATCTATCTCTATGGTTTGTTTGCTGTTGATGTAGCCCTAAGTAGAGACTGGCGAAAATCACTTTCATGGATAGAGGTTCCCAAGCTTCCAAAAAAAATACGAGTTTCCTGAAATCTCAGCAAACATTTTTTCACCCAATTTTGATGATTCTTTCAGGTAATGATCAGTACACCAAAACCACTTGGCTCACAAAATTTCGTTCTTCCAGGTTAAACCGTTCGTATACAGTAACCGTTTTCATTTTTAGGTTTCACTCTGTTTTCTCCTATAGGGATACATGTATTTGGAACTCTAAATCAAACACGGTTTCTGCTAGCTCTTTGAAACTTGACACAATAAAGCAGTTTCAAGATCTATCTCTATGGTTTGTTTGCTGTTGATGTAGCCCTAAGCAGAGACTGGCGAAAATCACTTTCATGGATCGAGGTTGCCAAGCTTCCAAAAAAACTACGAGTTTCCTGAAATCTCAGCAAACATTTTTTCACCCAATTTTGATATTTCTTTCAGGTAATGATCAGTACACCAAATCCACTTGGCTCATAAAATTTCGTTCTTCTAGGTTAAACCGTTCGTTTGAAGTAACTGATTTCAATTTTAGGTTTGACTCTATTTTCTCCTATAGGGATACATGTATTTGGAACTCTAAATCAAACACGTTTTGTGCTAGCTCTTTGAAACTTGACACAATAAAGCAGTTTCAAGTTCTATCCCTATGGTTTGTTTGCCGTTGATGTAGCCCTAAGCAGAGACTGGCGAAAATCACTTTCATGGAAAGGGGTTGCCAAGCTTACAAAAAACTACGAGGTGCCTGAATTCTCAGCAAACATTTTTTCACCCAATCTTGATGATTCTTTCAGGTAATGATCAGTACACCAAAAACACTTGGCACATCAAATTTCGTTCCTCTAGTTAAAACCGTTCGTTTGCAGTAACTGTTTTCATTTTTAGGTTTCACTCTGTTTTCTGCTATAGGGATACATGTATTTGGAACTCTAAATCAAACACGTTTTGTGCTAGCTCTTTGAAACTTTACACAATAAAGCAGTTTCAAGTTCTATCTCTATGGTTTGTTTGCTGTGGATGTAGCCCTAAGCTGAGACTGGCGAAAATCACTTTCATGAAAAGGGGTTGCCAAGCTTTCAAAAAACTACGAGTTGCCTGAAATCTCAGCAAACATTTTTGCACCCAATCTAGATGATCTTTCCAGGTAATGATCAGTACACCAAAAGCACTTGGCTCACCAAATTTCGTTCTTCTAGGTTAAACCGTTCGTTTGCAGTAACTTTTTTCATTTTTAGGTTTGACTCTGTTTTCCCCTATAGGGATACATGTATTTGGAACTCTAAATCAAACACGGTTTGTGCTAGCTCTTTGAAACTTGACACAATAAAGCAGTTTCAAGTTCTATCTCTATGGTTTGTTTGCTGTTGATGTAGCCCTAAGCACAGACTGGCAAAAATCACTTTCATGGAAAGGGGTTGCCAAGCTTCCACAAAACTACGAGTTGCCTGAAATCTCAGCAAACATTTTTTCACCCAATCTTGATGATTCTTTCAGGTAAGGATCAGTACACGAAAACCACTTGGCTCACCAAATTTCGTTCTTCTAGGTTAAACCGTTCGTTTGCAGTAACCGTTTTCATTTATAGGTTTCACTCTGTTTTCTCCTGTAGGGATACATGTTGTTGGAACTCTAAATGAAACACGGTTTGTGCTAGCTCTTTAAAACTTGACACAATAAAGCAGTTTCAAGTTCTATCTCTATGGTTTGTTTGCTGTTGATGTAGCCCTAAGCAGAGACTGGCGAAAATCACTTTCATGGAAAGGGGTTGCCAAGCTTTCAAAAAACTACGAGTTGCCTGAAATCTCAGCACACATTTTTGCACCCAATCTTGATGATTCTTTCAAGTAATGATCAGTACACCAAAACCACATGGCTCACCAAATTTCGTTCTTCTAGGTTAAACCGTTCGTTTGCAGTAACCGTTTTCCTTTTTAGGTTTCACGCTGTTTTCTCCTATAGGGATACATGTATTTGGAACTCTAAATCAAACACAGTTTTTGCTAGCTCTTTGAAACTTGACACAATAAAGCAGTTTCAAGTTCTATCCCTATGGTTTGTTTGCCGTTGATGTAGCCCTAAGCAGAGACTGGCGAAAATCACTTTCATGGAAAGGGGTTGCCAAGCTTCCAAAAAACTACGAGGTGCCTGAATTCTCAGCAAACATTTTTTCACCCAATCTTGATGATTCTTTCAGGTAATGATCAGTACACCAAAACCACTTGGCACATCAAATTTCGTTGTTCTAGTTAAAACCATTCGTTTGCAGTAACTGTTTTCATTTTTAGGTTTCACTCTGTTTTCTGCTATAGGGATACATGTATTTGGAACTCTAAATCAAACACGTTTTGTGCTAGCTCTTTGAAACTTTACACAATAAAGCAGTTTCAAGTTCTATCTCTATGGTTTGTTTTCTGTGGATGTAGCCCTAAGCTGAGACTGGCGAAAATCACTTTCATGAAAAGGGGTTGCCAAGCTTTCAAAAAACTACGAGTTGCCTGAAATCTCAGCAAACATTTTTGCACCCAATCTAGATGATCTTTCCAGGTAATGATCAGTACACCAAAAGCACTTGGCTCACCAAATTTCGTTCTTCTAGGTTAAACCGTTCGTTTGCAGTAACATTTTTCATTTTTAGGTTTGACTCTGTTTTCTCCTATAGGGATACATGTATTTGGAACTCTAAATCAAACACGGTTTGTGCTAGCTCTTTGAAACTTGACACAATAAAGCAGTTTCAAGTTCTATCTCTATGGTTTGTTTGCTGTTGATGTAGCCCTAAGCAGAGACTGGCAAAATCACTTTCATGGAAAGGGGTTGCCAAGCTTCCACAAAACTACGAGTTGCCCTGAAATCTCAGCAAACATTTTTTCACCCAATCTTGATGATTCTTTCAGGTAAGGATCAGTACACGAAAACCACTTGGCTCACCAAATTTCGTTCTTCTAGGTTAAACCGTTCGTTTGCAGTAACCGTTTTCATTTATAGGTTTCACTCTGTTTTCTCCTGTAGGGATACATGTTGTTGGAACTCTAAATGAAACACGGTTTGTGCTAGCTCTTTAAAACTTGACACAATAAAGCAGTTTCATGTTCTATCTCTATGGTTTGTTTGCTGTTGATGTAGCCCTAAGCAGAGACTGGCGAAATCACTTTCATGGAAAGGGGTTGCCAAGCTTTCAAAAAACTACGAGTTGCCTGAAATCTCAGCACACATTTTTGCACCCAATCTTGATGATTCTTTCAAGTAATGATCAGTACACCAAAACCACATGGCTCACCAAATTTCGTTCTTCTAGGTTAAACCGTTCGTTTGCAGTAACCGTTTTCCTTTTTAGGTTTCACGCTGTTTTCTCCTATAGGGATACATGTATTTGGAACTCTAAATCAAACACAGTTTTTGCTAGCTCTTTGAAACTTGACACAATAAAGCAGTTTCAAGTTCTATCCCTATGGTTTGTTTGCCGTTGATGTAGCCCTAAGCAGAGACTGGCGAAAATCACTTTCATGGAAAGGGGTTGCCAAGCTTCCAAAAAATTACGAGGTGCCTGAATTCTCAGCAAACATTTTTTCACCCAATCTTGATGATTCTTTCAGGTAATGATCAGTACACCAAAACCACTTGGCACATCAAATTTCGTTGTTCTAGTTAAAAACCATTCGTTTGCAGTAACTGTTTTCATTTTTAGGTTTCACTCTGTTTTCTGCTATAGGGATACATGTATTTGGAACTCTAAATCAAACACGTTTGTGCTAGCTCTTTGAAACTTTACACAATAAAGCAGTTTCAAGTTCTATCTCTATGGTTTGTTTTCTGTGGATGTAGCCCTAAGCTGAGACTGGCGAAAATCACTTTCATGAAAAGGGGTTGCCAAGCTTTCAAAACTACGAGTTGCCTGAAATCTCAGCAAACATTTTTGCACCCAATCTAGATGATCTTTCCAGGTAATGATCAGTACACCAAAAGCACTTGGCTCACCAAATTTCGTTCTTCTAGGTTAAACCTTTCGTTTGCAGTAACTTTTTTCATTTTTTAGGTTTGACTCTGTTTTCTCCTATAGGGATACATGTATTTGGAACTCTAAATCAACACGGTTTGTGCTAGCTCTTTGAAACTTGACACAATAAAGCAGTTTCAAGTTCTATCTCTATGGTTTGTTTGCTGTTGATGTAGCCCTAAGCAGAGACTGGCAAAAATCACTTTCATGGAAAGGGGTTGCCAAGCTTCAACAAAACTACGAGTTGCCTGAAATCTCAGCACACATTTTTGCACCCAATCTTGATGATTCTTTCAAGTAATGATCAGTACACCAAAACCACATGGCTCACCAAATTTCGTTCTTCTAGGTTAAACCGTTCGTTTGCAGTAACCGTTTTAATTTTTCGGTTTCACTCTGTTTTCTCCTATAGGGATACATGTATTTGGAACTCTAAATCAAACACGGTTTGTGCTAGCTCTTTGAAACTTGACACAATAAAGCAGTTTCAATTTCTATCTCTATGGTGTTTGCTGTTGATGTAGCCCTAAGCAGAGACTGGCGAAAATCACTTTCATGGAAAGGGGTTGCCAAGCTTCCAAAAAACTACGAGTTGCCTGAAATCTCAGCCAACATTTTTTCACCCAATCTTGATGATTCTTTCAGGTAATGATCAGTACACCAAAACCACTTGGTCACCAAATTTCGTTCTTCTAGGTTAAACCGTTCATTTGCAGTAACCGTTTTCATTTTTAGGTTTCACTCTGTTTTCTCCTATAGTGATACATGTATTTGGAACTCTAAATCTAACACGGTTTGTGCTAGCTCTTTGAAACTTGACACAATTAAGCAGTTTCAAGTTCTATCTCTATGGTTTGTTTGCTGTTGATATAGCCCTAAGCAGAGACTGGCGAAAATCACTTTCATTTAAAGTGGTTGCCAAGCATCCCAAAAAACTACAAGTTGCCTGAAATCTCAGCAAACATTTTTTCACCCAATCTTGCTGATTCTTTCAGGTAATGATCACTACACGAAAAACCACTTGGCTCACCAAATTTCGTTCGTCTAGGTTAAACCGATTGCTTGCAGTAACCGTTTACATTTTTAGGTTTCACTCTGTTTTCTACTATAGGGATACATTTATTTGGAACTCTAAATCAAACACGGTGTGTCCTAGCTCTTTGAAACTTGACACAATAAAGCAGTTTCAAGTTCTAACTCTATGGTTTGTTTGCTATTGATTTAGCCCTAAGCAGAGACTGGCGAAAATCACTTTCATGGAAAGGGGTTGCCAAGCTTCCAAAAAACTACGAGTTGCCTGAAATCTCAGCAAACATTTTTTCACCCAATCTAGATGATGCTTCCAGGTAATGATCAGTATACCAAAACCACTTGGCTCACCAAATTTCGTTCTTCTAGGTTAAACCGTTCGTTTGAAGTAACTGTTTTAAATTTTAGGTTTGACTCTATTTTCTCTATAGGGATACATGTATTTGGAACTCTAAATCAAACACGGTTTGTGCTAGCTCTTGAAACTTGACACAATAAAGCAGTTTCAAGTTCTATCCCTATGGTTTGTTTGCCGTTGATGTAGCCCTAAGCAGAGACTGGCGAAAATCACTTTCATGGAAACGGTTTGCCAAGCTTACAAAAAACTACGAGGTGCCTGAATTCTCAGCAAACATTTTTTCACCCAATCTTGATGATTCTTTCAGGTAATGATCAGTACACCAAAAACACTTGGCACATCAAATTTCGTTCTTCTAGTTAAAACCGTTCGTTTGCAGTAACTGTTTTCATTTTTTAGGTTTCACTCTGTTTTCTGCTATAGCGATACATGTATTTGGAACTCTAAATCAAACACGTTTTGTGCTAGCTCTTTGAAACTTTACACAATAAAGCAGTTTCAAGTTCTATCTCTATGGTTTGTTTGCTGTGGATGTAGCCCTAAGCTGAGACTGGCGAAAATCACTTTCATGAAAAGGGGTTGCCAAGCTTTCAAAAAACTACGAGTTGCCTGAAATCTCAGCAAACATTTTTGCACCCAATCTAGATGATCCTTCCAGGTAATGATCAGTACACAAAAACCACTTGGCTCACCAAATTTCGTTCTTCTAGGTTAAACCGTTTGTTTGCAGTAACTTTTTTCATTTTTAGGTTTGACTCTGTTTTCTCCTATAGGGATACATGTATTTGGAACTCTAAATCAAACACGGTTTGTGCGAGCTCTTTGAAATTTTACACAATAAAGTAGTTTCAAGTTCTATCTCTATGGTTTGTTTGCTGTGGATGTAGCCCTAAGCTGAGACTGGCGAAAATCACTTTCATGAAAAGGGGTTGCCAAGCTTTCAAAAAACAACGAGTTGCCTGAAATCTCAGCAAACATTTTTGCACCCAATCTAGATGATCCTTCCAGGTAATGATAAGTACACCAAAAGCATTTGGCTCACCAAATTTCGTTCTTCTAGGTTAAACCGTTCGTTTGCAGTAACTTTTTTCATTTTTAGGTTTGACTCTGTTTTCTCCTATAGGGATACATGTATTTGGAACTCTAAATCAAACACGGTTTGTGCTAGCTCTTTGAAACTTGACACAATAAAGCAGTTTCAAGTTCTATCTCTATGGTTTGTTTGCTGTTGATGTAGCCCTAAGCAGAGACTGGCGAAAATCACTTTCATGGAAAGGGGTTGCCAAGCTTCCACAAAACTACGAGTTGCCTGAAATCTCAGCAAACATTTTTTCACCCAATCTTGATGATTCTTTCAGGTAATGATCAGTACACGAAAACACTTGGCTCACCAAATTTCGTTCTTCTAGGTTAAACCGTTCGTTTGCAGTACCCGTTTTCATTTATAGGTTTCACTCTGTTTTCTCCTGTAGGGATACATGTTGTTGGAACTCTAAATGAAACACGGTTTGTGCTAGCTCTTTAAAACTTGACACAATAAAGCAGTTTCAAGTTCTATCTCTATGGTTTGTTTGCTGTTGATGTAGCCCTAAGCAGAGACTGGCGAAAATCACTTTCATAGAAAGGGGTTGCCAAGCTTTCAAAAAACTACGGGTTGCCTGAAATCTCAGCACACATTTTTGCACCCAATCTTGATGATTCTTTCAAGTAATGATCAGTACACCAAAACCACATGGCTCACCAAATTTCGTTCTTCTAGGTTAAACCGTTCGTTTGCAGTAACCGTTTTAATTTTTTGGTTTCACTCTGTTTTCTCCTATAGGGATACATGTATTTGGAACTCTAAATCAACCACGGTTTGTGCTAGCTCTTTGAAACTTGACACAATAAAGCAGTTTCAATTCTATCTCTATGGTGTTTGCTGTTGATGTAGCCCTAAACATAGACTGGCGAAAATCACTTTCATGGAAAGGGGTTGCCAAGCTTCCAAAAAACTACGAGTTGCCTGAAATCTCAGCAAACATTTTTTCACCCAATCTTGATGATTTTTTCAGGTAATGATCAGTACACCAAAACCACATGGCTCACCAAATTTCGTTCTTCTAGGTTAAACCGTTCGTTTGCAGTAACCGTTTTCTTTTTTAGGTTTCACTCTCTTTTCTACTATAGGGATACATGTATTTGGAACTCTAAATCAAAATCGGTTCGTGCTAGCTCTTTGAAACATGACACAATAAAGCAGATTCAAGCTCTATCTCTATGGTTTGTTTGCTGTTGATTTAGCCCTAAGCAGAGACTGGCGAAAATCACTTTCATGGAAAGGGGTTGCCAAGTTTCCAAAAAACTACGAGTTGCCTGAAATCTCAGCAAACATTTTTTCACCCAATCTTGATGATTCTTTCAGGTAATGATCAGTGCACCAAAACCACTTGGCTCACCAAATTTCGTTCTTCTAGGTTAAACCGTTCGTTGCAGTAACCGTTTTCATTTTTAGGTTTCACTCTCTTTTCTCCTATAGGGATACATGTATTTGGAACTCTAAATCAAACACGGTTTGTGCTAGCTCTTTGAAACTTGACAAAATAAAGCAGTTTCAAGTTCTATCTCTCTGGTTTGTTTGCTGTTGATGTAGCCCTAAGCAGAGACTCGTTAAAATCACTTTCGTGGAAAGGGGTTGCCAAGCTTCCAAAAAACTACGAGTTTCCTGAAATCTCAGCAAACATTTTTTCACCCAATCTTGATGATTCTTTCAGGTAATGATCAGTACACCAAAACCACTTGGCTCACCAAATTTCGTTCTTCTAGGTTAAACCGTTCGTTTGCAGTAACCGTTTCATTTTTAGGTTTCACTCTCTTTTCTCCTTTAGGGATACATGTATTTGGAACCCTAAATCAAACACGGTTTGTGCTAGCTCTTTGAAACTTGACACAATAAAGCAGTTTCAAGTTCTATCTCTATGGTTTGTTTGCTGTTAATGTAGCCCTAAGCAGAGACTGGCGAAAATAACTTTCATGGAAAGGGGTTGCCAAGCTTCCAAAAAACTACGAGTTGCCTGAAATCTCAGCAAACATTTTTTCACCCAATCTTGATGATTCTTTCAGGTAATGATCAGTACACCAAAACCACTTGGCTCACCAAATTTCGTTCTTCTAGGTTAAAACCGTTCATTTGCAGTAACCGTTTTCATTTTTAGGTTTCACTATGTTTTCTCCTATAGTGATACATGTATTTGGAACTCTAAATCAAACACGGTTTGTGCTAGCTCTTTGAAACTTGACACATTTAAGCAGTTTCAAGTTCTATCTCTATGGTTTGTTTGCTGTTGATATAGCCCTAAGCAGAGACTGGCGAAAATCACTTTCATTTAAAGTGGTTGCCAAGCATCCAAAAAACTACAAGTTGCCTGAAATCTCAGAAAACATTTTTTCACCCAATCTTGCTGATTCTTTCAGGTAATGATCACTACACGAAAAACCACTTGGTTCACCAAATTTCGTTCGTCTAGGTTAAACCGTTTGCTTGCAGTAACCGTTTTCATTTTTAGGTTTCACTCTGTTTTCTCCTATAGGGATACATTTATTTGGAACTCTAAATCAAACACGGTTTGTGCTAGCTTTTTGAAACTTGACACAATAAAGCAGTTTCAAGTTCTATCTCTATGGTTTGTTTGCTGTTGATGTAGCCCTAAGCAGAGACTGGCGAAAATCACTTTCATGGAAAGGGGTTGCCAAGCTTCCAAAAAACTACGAGTTGCCTGAAATCTCAGCAAACATTTTTTCACCCAATCTAGATGATGCTTCCAGGTAATGATCAGTACACCAAAACCACTTGGCTCACCAAATTTCGTTCTTCAAGGTTAAACCGTTCGTTTGAAGTAACTGTTTTCAATTTTAGGTTTGACTCTATTTTCTCCTATAGGGATACATGTATTTGGAACTCTAAATCAAACACGGTTTGTGCTAGCTCTTTGAAACTTGACACAATAAAGCAGTTTCAAGTTCTATCTATATGGTTTGTTTGCTGTTGATGTAGCCCTAAGCAGAGACTGGCGAAAATCACTTTCATGGAAAGGGGTTGCTAAGCTTCCACAAAAGTACGATTTGCCTGAAATCTCAGAAAACATTTTTTCAACCAATCTTGATGATTCTTTCAGGTAAGGATCAGTACACCAAAACCACTTGGCTCACCAAATTTCGTTCTTCTAGGTTAAACCGTTCATTTGCAGTAACAGTTTTCATTTTTAGGTTTCACTCTGTGTTCTCCTATAGGGATACATGTAGTTGGAATTCTAAATGAAACACGGTTTGTGCTAGCTCTTTGAAACTTGACACAATAAAGCAGTTTCAAGTTCTATCTCTATGGTTTGTTTGCTGTTTATGTAGCCCTAAGCAGAGACTGGCGAAAATCACTTTCATGGAAAGGGGTTGCCAAGCTTCCAAAAACTACGAGTTGCCTGAAATCTCAGTACACATTTTTTCATCCCATCTTGATGATTCTTTCAAGTAATGAACAGTACACCAAAACCACTTGGCTCACCAAATTTTGTTCTTCTAGGTTAAGTCGTTCGTTTGCAGTAACCGTTTTCATTTTTAGGTTTCACTCTGTTTTCTCCTATAGGGATACATGTATTTGGAACTCTAAATCAAACACAGTTTGTGCTAGCTCTTTGAAACTTGACACAATAAAGCAGTTTCAAGTTCTATCTCTATGGTTTGTTTGCCGTTGATGTAGCCCTATGCAGAGACTGGCGAAAATCACTTTCATGGAAAGGGGTTGCCAAGCTTACAAAAAACTACGAGTTGCCTGAATTCTCAGCAAACATTTTTTCACCCAATCTTGATGATTCTTTCAGGTAATGATCACTACACCAAAACCACTTGGCACATCAAATTTCGTTCTTCTAGGTAAAACCGTTCGTTTGCAGTAACTGTTTTAATTTTTAGGTTTCACTCTGTTTTCTGCTATAGGGATACATGTATTTGGAACTCTAAATCAAACACGGTTTGTGCTAGCTCTTTGAAACTTTACACAATAAAGCAGTTTCAAGTTCTATCTCTATGGTTTGTTTGCTGTGGATGTAGCCCTAAGCTGAGACTGGCGAAAATCACTTTCATGAAAAGGGGTTGCCAAGCTTTCAAAAAACAACGAGTTGCCTGAAATCTCAGCAAACATTTTTGCACCCAATCTAGATGATCCTTCCAGGTAATGATCAGTACACCAAAAGCATTTGGCTCACCAAATTTCGTTCTTCTAGGTTAAACCGTTCGTTTGCAGTAACTTTTTTCATTTTTAGGTTTGACTCTGTTTTCTCCTATAGGGATACATGTATTTGGAACTCTAAATCAAACACGGTTTGTGCTAGCTCTTTGAAACTTGACACAATAAGCAGTTTCAAGTTCTATCTCTATGGTTTGTTTGCTGTTGATGTAGCCCTAAGCAGAGACTGGCGAAAATCACTTTCATGGAAAGGGGTTGCCAAGCTTCCACAAAACTACGAGTTTCCTGAAATCTCAGCAAACATTTTTTCACCCAATCTTGATGATTCTTTCAGGTAATGATCAGTACACGAAAACCACTTGGCTCACCAAATTTCGTTCTTCTAGGTTAAACCGTTCGTTTGCAGTACCCGTTTTCATTTATAGGTTTCACTCTGTTTTCTCCTGTAGGGATACATGTTGTTGGAACTCTAAATGAAACACGGTTTGTGCTAGCTCTTTAAAACTTGACACAATAAAGCAGTTTCAAGTTCTATCTCTATGGTTTGTTTGCTGTTGATGTAGCCCTAAGCAGAGACTGGCGAAAAACACTTTCATAGAAAGGGGTTGCCAAGCTTTCAAAAAACTACGGGTTGCCTGAAATCTCAGCACACATTTTTGCACCCAATCTTGATGATTCTTTCAAGTAATGATCAGTACACCAAAACCACATGGCTCACCAAATTTCGTTCTTCTAGGTTAAACCGTTCGTTTGCAGTAACCGTTTTAATTTTTTGGTTTCACTCTGTTTTCTCCTATAGGGATACATGTATTTGGAACTCTAAATCAACCACGGTTTGTGCTAGCTCTTTGAAACTTGACACAATAAAGCAGTTTTCAATTTCTATCTCTATGGTGTTTGCTGTTGATGTAGCCCTAAACAGAGACTGGCGAAAATCACTTTCATGGAAAGGGGTTGCCAAGCTTCCAAAAAACTACGAGTTGCCTGAAATCTCAGCAAACATTTTTTCACCCAATCTTGATGATTCTTTCAGGTAATGATCAGTACACCAAAACCACATGGCTCACCAAATTTCGTTCTTCTAGGTTAAACCGTTCGTTTGCAGTAACCGATTTCTTTTTTAGGTTTCACTCTCTTTTCTACTATAGGGATACATGTATTTGGAACTCTAAATCAAAATCGGTTCGTGCTAGCTCTTTGAAACATGACACAATAAAGCAGATTCAAGCTCTATCTCTATGGTTTGTTTGCTGTTGATTTAGACCTAAGCAGAGACTGGCGAAAATCACTTTCATGGAAAGGGGTTGCCAAGTTTCCAAAAAACTACGAGTTGCCTGAAATCTCAGCAAACATTTTTTCACCCAATCTTGATGATTCTTTCAGGTAATGATCAGTGCACCAAAACCACTTGGCTCACCAAATTTCGTTCTTCTAGGTTAAACCGTTCGTTTGCAGTAACCGTTTTCATTTTTAGATTTCACTCTCTTTTCTCCTATAGGGATACATGTATTTGGAACTCTAAATCAAACACGGTTTGTGCTAGCTCTTTGAAACAAGACACAAAAAAGCAGTTTCAAGTTCTATCGCTATAGTTTGTTTGCTGTTGATGTAGCCCTAAGCAGAGACTGGCGAAAATCACTTTCATGGAAAGGGGTTGCCAAGCTTCCAAAAAACTACGAGTTGCCTGAAATCTCAGCAAACATTTTTTCACCCAATCTTGATGATTCTTTCAGGTAATGATCAGTACACCAAAACCACATGGCTCACCAAATTTCGTTCTTCTAGGTTAAACCGTTCGTTTGCAGTAACCGTTTTCTTTTTTAGGTTTCACTCTCTTTTCTCCTATCGGGATACATGTATTTGGAACTCTAAATCAAAATCGGTTCGTGCTAGCTCTTTGAAACATGACACAATAAAGCAGATTCAAGCTCTATCTCTATGGTTTGTTTGCTGTTGATTTAGCCCTAAGCAGAGACTGGCGAAAATCACTTTCATGGAAAGGGGTTGCCAAGTTTCCAAAAAACTACGAGTTGCCTGAAATCTCAGCAAACATTTTTTCACCCAATCTTGATGATTCTTTCAGGTAATGATCAGTGCACCAAAACCACTTGGCTCACCAAATTTCGTTCTTCTAGGTTAAACCGTTCGTTTGCAGTAACCGTTTTCATTTTTAGGTTTCACTCTCTTTTCTCCTATAGGGATACATGTATTTGGAACTCTAAATCAAACACGGTTTGTGCTAGCTCTTTGAAACAAGACACAAAAAAGCAGTTTCAAGTTCTATCTCTATAGTTTGTTTGCTGTTGATGAAGCCCTAAGCAGAGAGTGGCGAAAATCACTTTCGTGGAAAGGGGTTGCCAAGCTTCCAAAAAACTACGAGTTTCCTGAAATCTCAGCAAACATTTTTTCACCCAATCTTGATGATTCTTTCAGGTAATGATCAGTACACCGAAACCACTTGGCTCACCAAATTTCGTTCTTCTAGGTTAAACCGTTCGTTTGCAGTAACCGTTTTCATTTTTAGGTTTCACTCTCTTTTCTCCTTTAGGGATACATGTATTTGGAACCCTAAATCAAACACGGTTTGTGCTAGCTCTTTGAAACATGACACAATAAAGCAGTTTCAAGTTCTATCTCTATGGTTTGTTTGCTGTTAATGTAGCCCTAAGCAGAGACTGGCGAAAATCACTTTCATGGAAAGGGGTTGCCAAGCTTCCAAAAAACTACGAGTTGCCTGAAATCTCAGCAAACATTTTTTCACCCAATCTTGATGATTCTTTCAGGTAATGATCAGTACACCAAAACCACTTGGCTCACCAAATTTCGTTCTTCTAGGTTAAACCGTTCATTTGCAGTAACCGTTTTCATTTTTAGGTTTCACTATGTTTTCTCCTATAGTGATACATGTATTTGGAACTCTAAATCAAACACGGTTTGTGCTAGCTCTTTGAAACTTGACACAATTAAGCAGTTTCAAGTTCTATCTCTATGGTTTGTTTGCTGTTGATATAGCCCTAAGCAGAGACTGGCGAAAATCACTTTCATTTAAAGTGGTTGCCAAGCATCCAAAAAACTACAAGTTGCCTGAAATCTCAGAAAACATTTTTTCACCCAATCTTGCTGATTCTTTCAGGTAATGATCACTACACGAAAAACCACTTGGCTCACCAAATTTCGTTCGTCTAGGTTAAACCGTTTGCTTGCAGTAACCGTTTTCATTTTTAGGTTTCACTCTGTTTTCTCCTATAGGGATACATTTATTTGGAACTCTAAATCAAACACGGTTTGTGCTAGCTTTTTGAAACTTGACACAATAAAGCAGTTTCAAGTTCTATCTCTATGGTTTGTTTGCTGTTGATGTAGCCCTAAGCAGAGACTGGCGAAAATCACTTTCATGGAAAGGGGTTGCCAAGCTTCCAAAAAACTACGAGTTGCCTGAAATCTCAGCAAACATTTTTTCACCCAATCTAGATGATGCTTCCAGGTAATGATCAGTACACCAAAACCACTTGGCTCACCAAATTTCGTTCTTCAAGGTTAAACCGTTCGTTTGAAGTAACTGTTTTCAATTTTAGGTTTGACTCTATTTTCTCCTATAGGGATACATGTATTTGGAACTCTAAATCAAACACGGTTTGTGCTAGCTCTTTGAAACTTGACACAATAAAGCAGTTTCAAGTTCTATCTATATGGTTTGTTTGCTGTTGATGTAGCCCTAAGCAGAGACTGGCGAAAATCACTTTCATGGAAAGGGGTTGCTAAGCTTCCACAAAAGTACGATTTGCCTGAAATCTCAGAAAACATTTTTTCAACCAATCTTGATGATTCTTTCAGGTAAGGATCAGTACACCAAAACCACTTGGCTCACCAAATTTCGTTCTTCTAGGTTAAACCGTTCATTTGCAGTAACAGTTTTCATTTTTAGGTTTCACTCTGTGTTCTCCTATAGGGATACATGTAGTTGGAATTCTAAATGAAACACGGTTTGTGCTAGCTCTTTGAAACTTGACACAATAAAGCAGTTTCAAGTTCTATCTCTATGGTTTGTTTGCTGTTTATGTAGCCCTAAGCAGAGACTGGCGAAAATCACTTTCATGGAAAGGGGTTGCCAAGCTTCCAAAAAACTACGAGTTGCCTGAAATCTCAGTACACATTTTTTCATCCCATCTTGATGATTCTTTCAAGTAATGAACAGTACACCAAAACCACTTGGCTCACCAAATTTTGTTCTTCTAGGTTAAATCGTTCGTTTGCAGTAACCGTTTTCATTTTTAGGTTTCACTCTGTTTTCTCCTATAGGGATACATGTATTTGGAACTCTAAATCAAACACAGTTTGTGCTAGCTCTTTGAAACTTGACACAATAAAGCAGTTTCAAGTTCTATCTCTATGGTTTGTTTGCCGTTGATGTAGCCCTAAGCAGAGACTGGCGAAAATCACTTTCATGGAAAGGGGTTGCCAAGCTTACAAAAAACTACGAGTTGCCTGAATTCTCAGCAAACATTTTTTCACCCAATCTTGATGATTCTTTCAGGTAATGATCACTACACCAAAACCACTTGGCACATCAAATTTCGTTCTTCTAGGTAAAACCGTTCGTTTGCAGTAACTGTTTTAATTTTTAGGTTTCACTCTGTTTTCTGCTATAGGGATACATGTATTTGGAACTCTAAATCAAACACGGTTTGTGCTAGCTCTTTGAAACTTTACACAATAAAGCAGTTTCAAGTTCTATCTCTATGGTTTGTTTGCTGTGGATGTAGCCCTAAGCTGAGACTGGCGAAAATCACTTTCATGAAAAGGGGTTGCCAAGCTTTCAAAAAACAACGAGTTGCCTAAAATCTCAGCAAACATTTTTGCACCCAATCTAGATGATCCTTCCAGGTAATGATCAGTACACCAAAACCACTTGGCTCACCAAATTTCGTTCTTCTAGGTTAAACCGTTTGTTTGCAGTAACTTTTTTCATTTTTAGGTTTGACTCTGTTTTCTCCTATAGGGATACATGTATTTGGAACTCTAAATCAAACACGGTTTGTGCTAGCTCTTTGAAACTTGACACAATAAAGCAGTTTCAAGTTCTATCTCTATGGTTTGTTTGCTGTTGATGTAGCCCTAAGCAGAGACTGGCGAAAATCACTTTCATGGAAAGGGGTTGCCAAGCTTCCACAAAACTACGAGTTGCCTGAAATCTCAGCAAACATTTTTTCACCCAATCTTGATGATTCTTTCAGGTAATGATCAGTACACGAAAACCACTTGGCTCACCAAATTTCGTTCTTCTAGGTTAAACCGTTCGTTTGCAGTAACCGTTTTCATTTTTAGGTTTCACTCTGTTTTCTCCTATAGGGATACATGTAGTTGGAACTCTAAATGAAACACGGTTTGTGCTAGCTCTTTAAAACTTGACACAATAAAGCAGTTTCAAGTTCTATCTCTATGGTTTGTTTGCTGTTGATGTAGCCCTAAGCAGAGACTGGCGAAAATCACTTTCATGGAAAGGGGTTGCCAAGCTTTCAAAAAACTACGAGTTGCCTGAAATCTAAGCACACATTTTTGCACCCAATCTTGATGATTCTTTCAAGTAATGATCAGTACACCAAAACCACATGGCTCACCAAATTTCGTTCTTCTAGGTTTAACGGTTTGTTTGCAGTAACCGTTTTAATTTTTCGGTTTCACTCTGTTTTCTCCTATAGGGATACATGTATTTGGAACTCTAAATCAACCACGGTTTGTGCTAGCTCTTTGAAACTTGACACAATAAAGCAGTTTCAATTTCTATCTTTATGGTGTTTGCTGTTGATGTAGCCCTAAGCAGAGACTGGCGAAAATCACTTTCATGGAAAGGGGTTGCCAAGCTTCCAAAAAACTACGAGTTGCCTGAAATCTCAGCAAACATTTTTTCACCCAATCTTGATGATTCTTTCAGGTAATGATCAGTACACCAAAACCACTTGGCTCACCAAATTTCGTTCTTCTAGGTTAAACCGTTCGTTTTCAGTAACCGTTTTCATTTTTAGGTTTCACTCTGTTTTCTCCTATAGGGATACATGTATTTGGAACTCTAAATCAAACACGGTTTGTGCTAGCTCTTTGAAACTTGACACAATAAAGCAGATTCAAGCTCTATCTCTATGGTTTGTTTGCTGTTGATGTAGCCCTAAGCAGAGACTGGCGAAAATCACTTTCATGGAAAGGGGTTTGCAAGTTTCCAAAAAACTACGAGATGCCTGAAATCTCAGCAAACATTTTTTCACCCAATCTTGATGATTCTTTCAGGTAACGATCAGTACAGCAAAACCACTTGGCTCACCAAATTTCGTTCTTCTAGGTTAAACCGTTCGTTTGCAGTAACCGTTTTCATTTTTAGGTTTCACTCTCTTTTCTCCTATAGGGATACATGTATTTTGAACTCTAAATCAAACACAGTTTGTGCTAGCTCTTTGAAACTAGACACAAAAAAGCAGTTTCAAGTTCTATCTCTATGGTTTGTTTGCTGTTGATGAAGCCCTAAGCAGAGAGTGGCGAAAATCACTTTCGTGGAAAGGGGTTGCCAAGCTTCCAAAAAACTACGAGTTGCCTGAAATCTCAGCAAACATTTTTTCACCCAATCTTGATGATTCCTTCAGGAAATGATCAGTACACCAAAACCACTTGGCTCACCAAATTTCGTTCTTCTAGGTTAAACCGTTCGTTTGCAGTAACCGTTTTCATTTTTAGGTTTCATTCTGTTTTCTCCTATAGGGATACATGTATTTGGAACTCTAAATCAAACACGGTTTGTGCTAGCTCTTTGAAACTTGACACAATAAAGCAGTTTCAAGTTCTACCTCTATGGTTTGTTTGCTGTTGATGTAGCCCAAAGGAGAGACTGGCGAAAATCACTTTCATGGAAAGGGGTTGCCAAGCTTCCAAAAAACTACGAGTTGCCTGAAATCTCAGCAAACATTTTTTCACCCAATCTTGATGATTCTTTCAGGTAATGATCAGTACACCAGAACCACTTGGCTCACCAAATTTCGTTCTTCTAGGTTAAACCGTTGGTTTGCAGTAACCGTTTTCATTTTTAGGTTTCACTCTGTTTTCTCCTATAGGGATACATGTATTTGGAACTCTAAATCAAACACGGTTTGTGCTAGCTCTTTGAAACTTGACACAATAAAGCAGATTCAAGCTCTATCTCTATGGTTTCTTTGCTGTTGATGTAGCCCTAAGCAGAGACTGGCGAAAATCACTTTCATGTAAAGGGTTTGCCAAGTTTCCAAAAAACTACGAGTTGCTTGAAAACTCAGCAAACATTTTTTCACCCAATCTTGATAATTCTTTCAGGTAATGATCAGTACACCAAAACCACTTGGCTCACCAAATTTCGTTCTTCTAGGTTAAACCGTTCGTTTGCAGTAACCGTTTTCATTTTTAGGTTTCACTCTCTTTTCTCCTATAGGGATACATGTATTTGGAACTCTAAATCAAACAAAGTTTGTGCTAGCTCTTTGAAACAAGACACAAAAAAAGCAGTTTCAAGTTCTATCTCTATGGTTTGTTTGCTGTTGATGAAGACCTAAGCAGAGAGTGGCGAAAATCACTTTCGTGGAAAGGGGTTGCCAAGCTTCCAAAAAACTACGAGTTGCCTGAAATCTCAGCAAACATTTTTTCACCCAATCTTGATGATTTTTTCAGGAAATGATCAGAACACCAAAACCACTTGGCTCACCAAATTTCGTTTTTCTAGGTGAAACCGGTCGTTGGCAGTACCCGTTTTCATTTTTAGGTTTCACTCTGTTTTCTCCTATAGGGATACATGTATTTGGAACTCTGAATCAAACACGGTTTGTGCTAGCTATTTGAAACGTGACACAATAAAGCAGTTTCAAGTTCTATCTCTATGGTTTGTTTGCTGTTGATGTAGCTCTAAACAAAGACTTGTGAAAATCACTTTCATGGAAAGGGGTTGCCAAGCTTCCAAAAAACTACAAGTTGCCTGAAATCTCAGCAAACATTTTTTCACCCAATCTTGATGATTCTTTCAGGTAATGATCAGTGCACCAAAACCACTTGGCTCACAAAATTTCGTTCTTCTAGGTTAAACCGTTCGTTTGCAGTAACCGTTTTCATTTTTAGGTTTCACTCTCTTTTCTCCTATAGGGATACATGTATTTGGAACTCTAAATCAAACACGGTTTGTGCTAGCTCTTTGAAACAAGACACAAAAAAGCAGTTTCAAGTTCTATCTCTATAGTTTGTTTGCTGTTGATGAAGCCCTAAGCAGAGAGTGGCGAAAATCACTTTCGTGGAAAGGGGTTGCCAAGCTTCCAAAAAACTACGAGTTGCCTGAAATCTCAGCAAACATTTTTTCACCCAATCTTGATGATTCTTTCAGGTAATGATCAGTACACCAAAACCACTTGGCTCACCAAATTTCGTTCTTCTAGGTTAAACCGTTCGTTTGCAGTAACCGTTTTCATTTTTAGGTTTCACTCTCTTTTCTCCTATAGGGATACATGTATTTGGAACTCTAAATCAAACACGGTTTGTGCTAGCTCTTTGAAACAAGACACAAAAAAGCAGTTTCAAGTTCTATCTCTATAGTTTGTTTGCTGTTGATGAAGCCCTAAGCAGAGAGTGGCGAAAATCACTTTCGTGGAAAGGGGTTGCCAAGCTTCCAAAAACTACGAGTTGCCTGAAATCTCAGCAAACATTTTTTCACCCAATCTTGATGATTCTTTCAGGTAATTATCAGTACACCAAAACCACTTGGCTCACCAAATTTCGTTCTTCTAGGTTAAACCGTTCGTTTGCAGTAACCGTTTTCATTTTTAGGTTTCACTCTCTTTTCTCCTTTAGGGATACATGTATTTGGAACCCTAAATCAAACACGGTTTGTGCTAGCTCTTTGAAACTTGACACAATAAAGCAGTTTCAAGTTCTATCTCTATGGTTTGTTTGCTGTTAATGTAGCCCTAAGCAGAGACTGGCGAAAATCACTTTCATGGAAAGGGGTTGCCAAGCTTCCAAAAAACTACGAGTTGCCTGAAATCTCAGCAAACATTTTTTCACCCAATCTTGATGATTCTTTCAGGTAATGATCAGTACACCAAAACCACTTGGCTCACCAAATTTCGTTCTTCTAGGTTAAACCGTTTGCTTGCAGTAACCGTTTTCATTTTTAGGTTTCACTCTGTTTTCTCCTATAGGGACACATTTATTTGGAACTCTAAATCAAACACGGTTTGTGCTAGCTCTTTGAAACTTGACACAATAAAGCAGTTTCAAGTTCTATCTCTATGGTTTGTTTGCTGTTGATGTAGCCCTAAGCAGAGACTGGCGAAAATCACTTTCATGGAAAGGGGTTGCCAAGCTTCCAAAAAACTACGAGTTGCCTGAAATCTCAGCAAACATTTTTCACCCAATCTTGATGATTCTTTTCAGGTAATGATCAGTGCACCAAAACCACTTGGCTCACAAAATTTCGTTCTTCTAGGTTAAACCGTTCGTTTGCAGTAACCGTTTTCATTTTTAGGTTTCACTCTCTTTTCTCCTATAGGGATACATGTATTTGGAACTCTAAATCAAACACGGTTTGTGCTAGCTCTTTGAAACAAGACACAAAAAAGCAGTTTCAAGTTCTATCTCTATAGTTTGTTTGCTGTTTATGAAGCCCTAAGCAGAGAGTGGCGAAAATCACTTTCGTGGAAAGGGGTTGCCAAGCTTCCAAAAAACTACGAGTTGCCTGAAATCTCAGCAAACATTTTTTCACCCAATCTTGATGATTCTTTCAGGTAATGATCAGTACACCAAAACCACTTGGCTCACCAAATTTCGTTCTTCCAGGTTAAACCGTTCGTTTGCAGTAACCGTTTTCATTTTTAGGTTTCACTCTCTTTTCTCCTATAGGGATACATGTATTTGGAACTCTAAATCAAACACGGTTTGTGCTAGCTCTTTGAAAACAAGACACAAAAAAGCAGTTTCAAGTTCTATCTCTATAGTTTGTTTGCTGTTGATGAAGCCCTAAGCAGAGAGTGGCGAAAATCACTTTCGTGGAAAGGGCTTGCCAAGCTTCCAAAAAACTACGAGTTGCCTGAAATCTCAGCAAACATTTTTTCACCCAATCTTGATGATTCTTTCAGGTAATTATCAGTACACCAAAACCACTTGGCTCACCAAATTTCGTTCTTCTAGGTTAAACCGTTCGTTTGCAGTAACCGTTTTCATTTTTAGGTTTCACTCTCTTTTCTCCTTTAGGGATACATGTATTTGGAACCCTAAATCAAACACGGTTTGTGCTAGCTCTTTGAAACTTGACACAATAAAGCAGTTTCAAGTTCTATCTCTATGGTTTGTTTGCTGTTAATGTAGCCCTAAGCAGAGACTGGCGAAAATCACTTTCATGGAAAGGGGTTGCCAAGCTTCCAAAAAACTACGAGTTGCCTGAAATCTCAGCAAACATTTTTTCACCCAATCTTGATGATTCTTTCAGGTAATGATCAGTACACCAAAACCACTTGGCTCACCAAATTTCGTTCTTCTAGGTTAAACCGTTCATTTGCAGTAACCGTTTTCATTTTTAGGTTTCACTATGTTTTCTCCTATAGTGATACATATATTTGGAACTCTAAATCAAACACGGTTTGTGCTAGCTCTTTGAAACTTGACAAAATTAAGCAGTTTCAAGTTCTATCTCTATGGTTTGTTTGCTGTTGATATACCCCTAAGCAGAGACTGGCGAAAATCACTTTCATTTAAAGTGCTTGCCAAGCATCCAAAAACTACAAGTTGCCTGAAATCTCAGCAAACATTTTTTCACCCAATCTTGCTGATTCTTTCAGGTAATGATCAGTACACCAAAACCACTTGGCTCACCAAATTTCGTTCTTCAAGGTTAAACCGTTCGTTTGAAGTAACTGTTTTCAATTTTAGGTTTGACTCTATTTTCTCCTATAGGGATACATGTATTTGGAACTCTAAATCAAACACGGTTTGTGCTAGCTCTTTGAAACTTGACACAATAAAGCAGTTTCAAGTTCTATCTCTATGGTTTGTTTGCTGTTTATGTAGCCCTAAGCAGAGACCTGCGAAAATCACTTTCATGGAAAGGGGTTGCCAAGCTTCCAAAAAACTACGAGTTGCCTGAAATCTCAGTACACATTTTTTCATCCCATCTTGATGATTGTTTCAAGTAATGATCAGTACACCAAAACCACTTGGCTCACCAAATTTTGTTCTTCTAGGTTAAATCGTTCGTTTGCAGTAACCATTTTCATTTTTAGGTTTCACTCTGTTTTCTGCTATAGGGATACATGTATTTGGAACTCTAAATCAAACACAGTTTGTGCTAGCTCTTTGAAACTTGACACAATAAAGCAGTTTCAAGTTCTATCTCTATGGTTTGTTTGCCGTTGATGTAGCCCTAAGCAGAGACTGGCGAAAATCACTTTCATGGAAAGGGGTTGCCAAGCTTACAAAAAACTACGAGTTGCCTGAATTCTCAGCAAACATTTTTTCACCCAATCTTGATGTTTCTTTCAGGTAATGATCAGTACACCAAAACCACTTGGCTCACCAAATTTCGTTCTTCTAGGTTAAACCGTTTGTGTGCAGTAACTTTTTTCATTTTTAGGTTTGACTCTGTTTTCTCCTATAGGGATACATGTATTTGGAACTCTAAATCAAACACGGTTTGTGCTAGCTCTTTGAAACTTGACACAATAAAGCAGTTTCAAGTTCTATCTCTATGGTTTGTTTGCTGTTGATGTAGCCCTAAGCAGAGACTGGCGAAAATCACTTTCATGGAAAGGGGTTGCCAAGCTTCCACAAAACTACGAGTTGCCTGAAATCTCAGCAAACATTTTTTCACCCAATCTTGATGATTCTTTCAGGTAAGGATCAGTACACGAAAACCACTTGGCTCACCAAATTTCGTTCTTCTAGGTTAAACCGTTCGTTTGAAGTAACCGTTTTTCATTTTTAGGTTTCACTCTGTTTTCTCCTATAGGGATACATGTAGTTGGAAGTCTAAATGAAACACGGTTTGTGCTAGCTCTTAAAACTTGACACAATAAAGCAGTTTCAAGTTCTATCTCTATGGTTTGTTTGCTGTTGATGTAGCCCTAAGCAGAGACTGGCGAAAATCACTTTCATGGAAAGGGGTTGCCAAGCTTTCAAAAAACTACGAGTTGCCTGAAATCTCAGCACACATTTTTGCACCCAATCTTGATGATTCTTTCAAGTAATGATCAGTACACCAAAACCACATGGCTCACCAAATTTCGTTCTTCTAGGTTTAACCGTTCGTTTGCAGTAACCGTTTTAATTTTTCGGTTTCACTCTGTTTTCTCCTATAGGGATACATGTATTTGGAACTCTAAATCAACCACGGTTTGTGCTAGCTCTTTGAAACTTGACACAATAAAGCAGTTTCAATTTCTATCTTTATGGTGTTTGCTGTTGATGTAGCCCTAAGCAGAGACTGGCGAAAATCACTTTCATGGAAAGGGGTTGCCAAGCTTCCAAAAAACTACGAGTTGCCTGAAATCTCAGCAAACATTTTTTCACCCAATCTTGATGATTCTTTCAGGTAATGATCAGTACACCAAAACCACTTGGCTCACCAAATTTCGTTCTTCTAGGTTAAACCGTTCGTTTGCAGTAACCGTTTTCATTTTTAGGTTTCACTCTGTTTTCTCCTATAGGGATACATGTATTTGGAACTCTAAATCAAACACGGTTTGTGCTAGCTCTTTGAAACTTGACACAATAAAGCAGATTCAAGCTCTATCTCTATGGTTTGTTTGCTGTTGATGTAGCCCCTAAGCAGAGACTGGCGAAAATCACTTTCATGGAAAGGAGTAGCCAAGCTTCCAAAAAACTACGAGTTGCCTTTAATCTCAGCAAACATTTTTTTCACCCAATCTTTATGATTCTTTAAGGTAATGATTAGTACACCAAAACCACTGGGCTCACCAAGTTTCGTTCTTCTAATTTAAACCGTTCGTTTGCAGTAACCGTTTTCATTTTTAGGTTTCACTCTGTTTTCTCCTATAGGGATACATGTATTTGGAAATCTAAATCAAACACGGTTTGTGCTAGCTCTTTGATACTTGACACAATAAAGCAGTTTCAAGTTCTATCTCTATGGTTTGTGTGCTGTTGATGTAGCCCTAAGCAGAGACCTGCGAAAATCCCTTTCATGGAAAGGGGTTGCCAAGCTTCCAAAAAACTACGAGTTTCCTGAAATCTCAGCAAACATTTTTTCACCCACTCTTGATGATTCTTTCAGGTAATGATCAGTACACCAAAACCACTTGGCTCACCACATTTTGTTCTTCTTGGTCAAACCGTTCGTTTGCAGTAACCGTTTTCATTTTTAGGTTTCACTCTGTTTTCTCCTATAGGGATACATGTTTTTGGAACTCTAAATCAAACACGGTTTTTGCTAGCTCTTTGAAACTTTGCACAATAAAGCAGTTTCAAGTTCTATCTCTATGGTTTCATTGCTGTTTATGTAGCCCTAAGCAGAGACTGGCGAAAATCACTTTCATGGAAAGGGGTTGCCAAGCTTCCAAAAAACTACGAGTTGCCTGAAATCTCAGCCAACATTTTTTCACCCAATCTTGATGATTCTTTCAGATAATGATCAGTACACCAAAACCACTTGGTTCACCAAATTTCGTTCTTCTAGTTTAAACCGTTCGTTTGCAGAAACCGTTTTCATTTTTAGGTTTCACTCTGTTTTCTCCTATAGGGATACATGAATTTGGAACTCTAAATCAATCACGGTTTGTTCTAGCTCTTTGAAACTTGACACAATAAAGCAGTTTCAAGTTCTATCTCTATGGTTTCTTTGCTGTTGTTGTAGACCTAAGCAGAGAGTGCCGAAAATCACTTACATGAAAAGGGTTTGCCAAGCTTCCAAAAAACTACCAGTTGCCTGAAACCTCAGCCAACATTTTTTCACCCAATCTTGATGATTCTTTCAGGTAATGATCAGTACACCAAAACCACTTGGCTCACCAAATTTCGTTCTTCTAGGTTAAACCGTTCTTTTGTAGTAACCGTTTTCATATTTAGGTTTCACTCTGTTTTCTCCTATAGGGATACATGTATTTGGAACTCTAAATCAAACAGGGTTTGTGCTCGCACTTTGAAACTTGACACAATAAAGCAGTTTCAAGTTCTCTCCCTATGGTTTGTTTGCTGTTGGTGTAGCCCTAAGCAGAGACTGGTGAAAATCACTTTCATGGAAAGGGGTTGCCAAGCTTTAAAAAAACAATGAGTTGCCTGAAATCTCAGCCAACATATTTTCACCCAATCTTGATGATTCTTTCAGGTAATGATCAGTACACCAAAACCACTTGGCTCACCAAATTTCGTTCTTCTAGGTTAAACCGTTCGTTTGCAGTAACCGTTTTCATTTTTAGGTTTCACTCTGTTTTCTCCTATAGGGATACATGTATTTGGAACTCTAAATCAAACACGGTTTATGCTAGCTCTTTGAAACTTGACACAATAAAGCAGTTTCAAGTTCTATCTCTATGGTTTGTTTGCTGTTGATGTAGCCCTAAGCAGAGAGTGGAGAAAATCACTTTCATGGAAAGGGGTTGCCAAGCTTCCAAAAAACTACGAGTTGCCTGAAATCTCAGCTAACATTTTTTCACCCAATCTTGATGATTCTTTCAGGTAATGATCAGTACTCCAAAACCACTTGGCTCACCAAATTTCGTTCTTCTAGGTTAAACGTTCGTTTGCAGTAACCCTTTTTATTTTTAGGTTTCACTCTGTTTTTTCCTATAGGGATACATGTATTTGGAACTCTAAATCAAACACGGTTTGTGCTAGCTTTTTGAAACTTGACACAATAAAGCAGTTTCAAGTTCTATCTCTATGGTTTGTTTGCTGTTGATGTAGCCCTAAGAAGAGACTGGCCAAAATCACTTTCATGGAAAGTTGTTGCCATGCTTCCAAAAAACTACGATTTTCCTGAAATCTCAGCAAACATTTTTTCACCCAATCTTGATGATTCTTTCAGGTAATGATCAGTGCACCAAAACCACTTGGCTCACCAAATTTCGTTCTTCTAGGTTAAACCGTTCTTTTGTAGTAACCGTTTTCATTTTTAGGTTTCACTCTGTTTTCTCCTATAGGGATACATGTATTTGGAACTCTAAATAAAACACGGTTTGTGCTAGCTCTTTGATACTTGACACAATAAAGCAGTTTCAAGTTCTATCTCTATGGTTTGTGTGCTGTTGATGTAGCCCTAAGCAGAGACTGGCGAAAATCACTTTCATGGAAAGGGGTTGCCAAGCTTCCAAAAAACTACGAGTTGCCTGAAATCTCAGCCAACATTTTTTCACCCAATCTTGATGATTCTTTCAGGTAATGATCAGTACACCAAAACCACTTGGCTCACCAAATTTCGTTCTTCTAGGTTAAACCGTTCGTTTCAGTAACCGTTTTCATTTTTAGGTTTCACTCTGTTTTCTCCTATAGGGATACATGTATTTGGAACTCTAAATCAAACACGGTTTGTGATAGCTCTTTGGAACTTGACACAATAAAGCAGATTCAAGTTCTATCTCTATGGTTTGTTTGCTGTTTATGTAGCCCTAAGCAGAGACTGGCGAAAATCTCTTTCATGGAAAGGGGTTTCCAAGCTTCCAAAAAACTACGAGTTTCCTGAAATCTCAGCAAACATTTTTACAACCAATCTTGATGATCCTTTCAGAAAATGATCAGTACACCAAAACCACTTGGCTCACCAAATTTCGTCTTCTAGGTTAAACCGTTCGTTTGCAGTAACCGTTTTCATTTTTAGGTTTCACTCTGTTTTCTCCTATAGGGATACATGTATTTGGAACTCTAAATCAAAAACGGTTTGTGCTAGCTCTTTGAAACTTGACACAATAAAGCAGTTTCAATTTCGATCTCTATGGTTTGTTTGCTGTTGATGTAGCCCTAAGCAGAGACTGGCGAAAATCACTTTCATGGAAAGGAGTAGCCAAGCTTCCAAAAAACTACGAGTTGCCTTTAATCTCAGCAAACATTTTTTCACCCAATCTTTATGATTCTTTAAGGTAATGATTAGTACACCAAAACCACTGGGCTCACCAATTTCGTTCTTCTAATTTAAACCGTTCGTTTGCAGTAACCGTTTTCATTTTTAGGTTTCACTCTGTTTTCTCCTATAGGGATACATGTATTTGGAACTCTAAATCAAACACGGTTTGTGCTAGCTCTTTGATACTTGACACAATAAAGCAGTTTCAAGTTCTATCTCTATGGTTTCATTGCTGTTTATGTAGCCCTAAGCAGAGACTGGCGAAAATCACTTTCATGGAAAGGGGTTGCCAAGCTTCCAAAAAACTACGAGTTGCCTGAAATCTCAGCAAACATTTTTTAACCCAATCTTGATGATTCTTTCAGGTAATGATCAGTATACCAAAACCACTAGGCTCACCAAGTTTTGTTCTTCTAGGTTAAACCGTTCGTTTGCAGTAACCGGTTTTATTTTTAGGTTTCACTCTGTTTTCTCCTATAGGGATACATGTATTTGGAACTCTAAATCAAACACGGTTTGTGATAGCTCTTTGGAACTTGACACAATAAAGCAGATTCAAGTTCTATCTCTATGGTTTGTTTGCTGTTTATGTAGCCCTAAGAGGAGACTGGCAAAAATCTCTTTCATGGAAAGGGGTTGCCAAGCTTCCAAAAAACTACGAGTTGCCTGAAATCTCAGCAAACATTTTTACAACCAATCTTGATGATCCTTTCAGGTAATGATCAGTACACCAAAACCACTTGGCCCACCCAATTTCGTTCTTCTAGTTTAAAACGTTCCTTTGCAGGAACCGTTTTCATTTTTAGGGTTCACTCTGTTTTCTCCTATAGGGATACATGTATTTGGAACTCTAAATCAAAAACGGTTTGTGCTAGCTCTTTGAAACTTGACACAATAAAGCAGTTTCAATTTCGATCTCTATGGTTTGTTTGCTGTTGATGTAGCCCTAAGCGGAGACTGGCGAAAATCACTTTCATGGAAAGGAGTTGCCAAGCTTCCAAAAAACTACGAGTTGCCTTTAATCTCAGCAAACATTTTTTCACCCAATCTTTATGATTCTTTAAGGTAATGATTAGTACACCAAAACCACTGGGCTCACCAAGTTTCGTTCTTCTAATTTAAACCGTTCGTTTGCAGTAACCGTTTTCATTTTTAGGTTTCACTCTGTTTTCTCCTATAGGGATACATGTATTTGGAACTCTAAATCAAACACGGTTTGTGCTAGCTCTTTGATACTTGACACAATAAAGCAGTTTCAAGTTCTATCTCTATGGTTTGTGTGCTGTTGATGTAGCCCTAAGCAGAGACTGGCGAAAATCCCTTTCATGGAAAGGGGTTGACAAGCTTCCAAAAAACTACGAGTTGCCTGAAATCTCAGCAAACATTTTTTCACCCACTTTTTATGATTCTTTCAGGTAATGATCAGTACACCAAAACCACTTGGCTCACCACATTTTGTTCTTCTTGGTCAAACCGTTCGTTTGCAGTAACCGGTTTCAATTTTAGGTTTCACTCTGTTTTCTCCTATAGGGATATATGTTTCTGGAACTCTAAATCAAACACGGTTTGTGCTAGCTCTTTGAAACTTTGCACAATAAAGCAGTTTCAAGTTCTATCTCTATGGTTTCATTGCTGTTTATGTAGCCCTAAGCAGAGACTGGCGAAAATCACTTTCATGGAAAGGGGTTGCCAAGCTTCCAAAAAACTACGAGTTGCCTGAAATCTCAGCAAACATTTTTTAACCCAATCTTGATGATTCTTTTAGGTAATGATCAGTATACCAAAACCACTAGGCTCACCAAGTTTTGTTCTTCTAGGTTAAACCGTTCGTTTGCAGTAACCGGTTTTATTTTTAGGTTTCACTCTGTTTTCTCCTATAGGAATACATGTATTTGGAACTCTAAATCAAACACGGTTTATACTAGCTCTTTGAAACTTGACACAATAAAGCAGTTTCAAGTTCTATCACTATGGTTTGTTTGCTGTTGATGTAGCCCTAAGCAGAGACTGGCGAAAATCGCTTTCATGGAAAGGGGTTGCCAAGCTTCCTAAAAACTACGAGTTGCCTGAAATCTCAGCAAACATTTTTTCACCCAATCTTGATGATTCTTTCAGGTAATGATCAGTACACCAAAACAACTTGGCTCACCAAATTTCGTTCTTCTAGGTTAAACCGTTCGTTTCAGTAACCGTTTTCATTTTTAGGTTTCACTCTGTTTTCTCCTATAGGGATACATGTATTTGGAACTCTAAATCAAACACATTTTGTGCTAGCTCTTTGGAACTTGACACAATAAAGCAGATTCAAGTTCTATCTCTATGGTTTGTTTGCTGTTTATGTAGCCCTAAGCAGAGACTGGCGAAAACCTCTTTCATGGAAAGGGGTTTCCAAGCTTCCAAAAAACTACGAGTTGCCTGAAATCTCAGCAAACATTTTTACAACCAATCTTGATGATCCTTTCAGGTAATGATCAGTACACCAAAACCACTTGGCTCACCAAATTTCGTCTTCTAGGTTAAACCGTTCGTTTGCAGTAACCGTTTTCATTTTTAGGTTTCACTCTGTTTTCTCCTATAGGGATATATGTATTTGGAACTCTAAATCAAACACGGTTTGTGCTAGCTCTTTGAAACTTGACACAATAAAGCAGTTTCAATTTCGATCTCTATGGTTTGTTTGCTGTTGATGTAGCCCTAAGCAGAGACTGGCGAAAATCACTTTCATGGAAAGGGGTTGCCAAGCTTCCAAAAAACTACGAGTTGCCTTTAATCTCAGCAAACATTTTTTCACCCAATCTTTATGATTCTTTAAGGTAATGATTAGTACACCAAAACCACTGGGCTCACCAAGTTTCGTTCTTCTAATTTAAACCGTTCGTTTGCAGTAACCGTTTTCATTTTTAGGTTTCACTCTGTTTTCTCCTATAGGGATACATGTATTTGGAACTCTAAATCAAACACGGTTTGTGCTAGCTCTTTGAAACTTGACACAATAAAGAAGTTTCATGTTCTATCTCTATGGTTTGTTTGCTGTTGATGTAGCCCTAAGTAGAGACTGGAGAAAATCACTTTCATGGAAAGGGGTTGCCAAGCTTCCAAAAAACTAGGAGTTGCCTGAAATCTCAGAAAACATTTTTTCACCCAATCTTGATGATTCTTTCAGGTAATGATCAGTACACCAAAACCACTAGGCTCACCAAGTTTCGTTCTTCTAGGTTAAACCGTTCGTTTGCAGTAACCGGTTTCATTTTTAGGTTTCACTCTGTTTTCTACTATAGGGATACATGTATTTGGAACTCTAAATCAAACACGGTTTCTGCTAGCTCTTTGGAACTTGACACAATAAAGCAGTTTCAAATTCTATCTCTATAGTTTGTTTGCTGTTGATGTAGCCCTACGCAGAGACTGGCGAAAATCACTTTCATGGAAAGGGGTTGCCAACCTTCCAAAAAAGTACGAGTTGCCTGAAATCTAAGCAAATATTTTTTCACCCACTCTTGATGATTCTTTCAGGTAATGATCAGTACACCAAAACCAATTGGCTCAGCAAATTTCGTTCTTCTTGGTCAAACCGTTCGTTTGCAGTAACCTGTTTCATTTTTAGGTTTCACTCTGTTTTCTCCTACAGGGATACATGTATTTGGAACTCTAAATCAAACACGGTTTGTGCTAGCTCTTTGAAACTTGACACAATAAAGCAGTTTGAAGTTCTGTCTCTATGGTTTCTTTGCTGTTCATGTAGCCCTAAGCAGAGACTGGCGAAAATCACTTTCATGGAAAGGGGTTGCCAAGCTTCCAAAAAACTACGTGTTGCCTGAAATCTCAGCAAACATTTTTTCACCCAATCTTGATGAGTCTTTCAGGTAATGATCAGTATACCAAAACCACTTGGCTCACCAAATTTCCTTCTTCTAGGTTAAACTGTTCGTTTGCAGTAACCGTTTTCATTTTTAGATTTCACTCTGTTTTCTCCTATAGGGATACATGTATTTGGAACTCTAAATCAAACACGGTTTGTGCTAGCTCTTTGAAACTTGACACAATAAAGCAGTTTCAAGATCTATCTCTATGGTTTGTTTGCTGTTGATGTAGCCCTAAGCAGAGACTGTCGAAAATCACTTTCATGGAAAGGGGTTGCCAAGCTTACAAAAAACTACGAGTTTCCTGAAATCTCAGCAAACATTTTTCACCCTATCTTGATGATTCTTTCAGGTAATGATCAGTACACCAAAACCACTTGGCTCACCCAATTTCGTTCTTCTAGTTTAAAACGTTCCTTTGCAGGAACCGTTTTCATTTTTAGGGTTCACTCTGTTTTCTCCTATAGGGATACATGTATTTGGAACTCTAAATCAAACACGGTTTGTGCTAGCTCTTTGGAACTTGACACAATAAAGCAATTCAAGTTCTATCTCTATGGTTTGTTTGCTGTTGATGTAGCCCTAAGAAGAGACTGGCGAAAATCACTTTCATGGAAAGGGGTTGCCAAGCTTCCAAAAAACTACGAGTTGCCTGAAATCTAAGCAAACATTTTTTCACCCACTCTTGATGATTCTTTCAGGTAATGATCAGTACACCAAAACCACTTGGCTCACCAAATTTCGTTCTTCTTGGTCAAACCGTTCGTTTGCAGTAACCGGTTTCATTTTTAGGTTTCACTCTGTTTTCTCCTATAGGGATAAATGTTTTTGAAACTCTAAATCAAACACGGTTTGTGCTAGCTCTTTGAAACGTGGCACACTAAAGCAGTTTCAAGTTCTATCTCTATGGTTTGTTTGCTGTTTATGTAGCCCTAAGCAGAGACTGGCGAAAATCACTTTCATGGAAAGGGGTTGCCAAGCTTCCAAAAAACTACGAGTTGCCTGAAATCTCAGCAAACATTTTTTCACCCAATCTTGATGATTCTTTCAGGTAATGATCAGTACACCAAAACCACTAGGCGCACCAAGTTTCGTTCTTCTAGGTTAAACCGTTCTTTTGCAGTAACCGGTTTTATTTTTAGGTTTCACTCTGTTTTCTCCTATAGGAATACATGTATTTGGAACTCTAAATCAAACACGGTTTCTGCTAGCTCTTTGAAACTTGACACAATAAAGCAGTTTCAAGTTCTATCACTATGGTTTGTTTGCTGTTGATGTAGCCCTAAGCAGAGACTGGCGAAAATCACTTTCATGGAATGGGGTTGCCAAGCTTCCAAAAAACTACGAGTTGCCTGAAATCTCAGCAAACATTTTTTCATCCAATCTTGATAATTCTTTCAGGTAATGATCAGTACACAAAAACCACTTGGCTCACCCAATTTCGTTCTTCTAGGTTAAACCGTTCGTTTCAGTAACCGTTTTCATTTTTAGGTTTCACTCTGTTTTCTCCTATAGGGATACATGTATTTGGAACTCTAAATCAAACACGGTTTGTGCTAGCTCTTTGGAACTTGACACAATAAAGCAGATTCAAATTCTATCTGTATGGTTTGTTTGCTGTTGATGTAGCCCTAAGCAGAGACTGGCGAAAATGACTTTCATGGAAAGGGGTTGCCAAGCTTCCAGAAAACTACGAGTTGCCTGAAATCTCAGCAAACATTTTTTCACCCAATCTTGATGATTCTTTCAGGTAATGATCAGTACACCAAAACCACTTGGCTCACCAAATTTCGTTCTTCTAGGTTAAACCGTTCGTTTGCAGTAACCGTTTTCATTTTTAGGTTTCCCTCTGTATTCTCCTATAGGGATACATGTATTTGGAACTCTAAATCAAACACGGTTTTTGCTAGCTCTTTGGAACTTGACACAATAAAGCAGATTCAAGTTCTATCTCTATGGTTTGTTTGCTGTTTATGTAGCCCTAAGCAGAGACTGGCGAAAATCTCTTTCATGGAAAGGGGTTTCCAAGCTTCCAAAAAACTACGAGTTGCCTGAAATCTCAGCAAACATTTTTACAACCAATCTTGATGATCCTTTCAGGTAATGATCAGTACACCAAAACCACTTGGCTCACCAAATTTCGTCTTCTAGGTTAAACCGTTCGTTTGCAGTAACCGTTTTCATTTTTAGGTTTCACTCTGTTTTCTCCTATAGGGATACATGTATTTGGAACTCTAAATCAAACACGGTTTGTGCTAGCTCTTTGAAACTTGACACAATAAAGCAGTTTCAATTTCGATCTCTATGGTTTGTTTGCTGTTGATGTAGCCCTAAGCAGAGACTGGCGAAAATCACTTTCATGGAAAGGGGTTGCCAAGCTTCCAAAAAACTACGAGTTGTCTTTAATCTCAGCAAACATTTTTTCACCCAATCTTTATGATTCTTTAAGGTAATGATTAGTACACCAAAACCACTGGGCTCACCAAGTTTCGTTCTTCTAATTTAAACCGTTCGTTTGCAGTAACCGTTTTCATTTTTAGGTTTCACTCTGTTTTCTCCTATAGGGATACATGTATTTGGAACTCTAAATCAAACACGGTTTGTGCTAGCTCTTTGAAACTTGACACAATAAAGAAGTTTCATGTTCTATCTCTATGGTTTGTTTGCTGTTGATGTAGCCCTAAGTAGAGACTGGAGAAAATCACTTTCATGGAAAGGGGTTGCCAAGCTTCCAAAAAACTAGGAGTTGCCTGAAATCTCAGAAAACATTTTTTCACCCAATCTTGATGATTCTTTCAGGTAATGATCAGTACACCAAAACCACTAGGCTCACCAAGTTTCGTTCTTCTAGGTTAAACCGTTCATTTGCAGTAACCGGTTTCATTTTTAGGTTTCACTCTGTTTTCTCCTATAGGGATACATGTATTTGGAACTCTAAATCAAACATGGTTTCTGCTAGCTCTTTGGAACTTGACACAATAAAGCAGTTTCAAATTCTATCTCTATAGTTTGTTTGCTGTTGATGTAGCCCTACGCAGAGACTGGCGAAAATCACTTTCATGGAAAGGGGTTGCCAACCTTCCAAAAAACTACGAGTTGCCTGAAATCTAAGCAAATATTTTTTCACCCACTCTTGATGATTCTTTCAGGTAATGATCAGTACACCAAAACCACTTGGCTCAGCAAATTTCGTTCTTCTTGGTCAAACCGTTCGTTTGCAGTAACCTGTTTCATTTTTAGGTTTCACTCTGTTTTCTCCTACAGGGATACATGTATTTCGAACTCTAAATCAAACACGGTTTTTGCTAGCTCTTTGCAACTTGACACAATAAAGCAGTTTGAAGTTCTGTCTCTATGGTTTGTTTGCTGTTCATGTAGCCCTAAGCAGAGACTGGCGAAAATCACTTTCATGGAAAGGGGTTGCCAAGCTTCCAAAAAACTACGTGTTGCCTGAAATCTCAGCAAACATTTTTTCACCCAATCTTGATGAGTCTTTCAGGTAATGATCAGTATACCAAAACCACTTGGCTCACCAAATTTCGTTCTTCTAGGTTAAACTGTTCGTTTGCAGTAACCGTTTTCATTTTTAGATTTCACTCTGTTTTCTCCTATAGGGATACATGTATTTGGAACTCTAAATCAAACATGGTTTGTGCTAGCTCTTTGAAACTTGACAAAATAAAGCAGTTTCAAGATCTATCTCTATGGTTTGTTTGCTGTTGATGTAGCCCTAAGCAGAGACTGTCGAAAATCACTTTCATGGAAAGGGGTTGCCAAGCTTACAAAAAACTACGAGTTTCCTGAAATCTCAGCAAACATTTTTCACCCTATCTTGATGATTCTTTCAGGTAATGATCAGTACACCAAAACCAATTGGCTCACCCAATTTCGTTCTTCTAGTTTAAAACGTTCCTTTGCAGGAACCGTTTTCATTTTTAGGGTTCACTCTGTTTTCTCCTATAGGGATACATGTATTTGGAACTCTAAATCAAACACGGTTTGTGCTAGCTCTTTGGAACTTGACACAATAAAGCAATTCAAGTTCTATCTTTATGGTTTGTTTGCTGTTGATGTAGCCCTAAGAAGAGACTGGAGAAAATCACTTTCATGGAAAGGGGTTGCCAAGCTTCCAAAAAACTACGAGTTGCCTGAAATCTAAGCAAACATTTTTTCACCCACTCTTGATGATTCTTTCAGGTAATGATCAGTACACCAAAACCACTTGGCTCACCAAATTTCGTTCTTCTTGGTCAAACCGTTCGTTTGCAGTAACCGGTTTCATTTTTAGGTTTCACTCTGTTTTCTCCTATAGGGATAAATGTTTTTGAAACTCTAAATCAAACACGGTTTGTGCTAGCTCTTTGAAACGTGGCACAATAAAGCAGTTTCAAGTTCTATCTCTATGGTTTGTTTGCTGTTTATGTAGCCCTAAGCAGAGACTGGCGAAAATCACTTTCATGGAAAGGGGTTGCCAAGCTTCCAAAAAACTACGAGTTGCCTGAAATCTCAGCAAACATTTTTTCACCCAATCTTGATGATTCTTTCAGGTAATGATCAGTACACCAAAACCACTAGGCTCACCAAGTTTCGTTCTTCTAGGTTAAACCGTTCTTTTGCAGTAACCGGTTTTATTTTTAGGTTTCACTCTGTTTTCTCCTATAGGAATACATGTATTTGGAACTCTAAATCAAACACGGTTTCTGCTAGCTCTTTGAAACTTGACACAATAAAGCAGTTTCAAGTTCTATCACTATGGTTTGTTTGCTGTTGATGTAGCCCTAAGCAGAGACTGGCGAAAATCACTTTCATGGAAAGGGGTTGCCAAGCTTCCAAAAAACTACGAGTTGCCTGAAATCTCAGCAAACATTTTTTCACCCAATCTTGATAATTCTTTCAGGTAATGATCAGTACACCAAAACCACTTGGCTCACCCAATTTCGTTCTTCTAGGTTAAACCGTTCGTTTCAGTAACCGTTTTCATTTTTAGGTTTCACTCTGTTTTCTCCTATAGGGATACATGTATTTGGAACTCTAAATCAAACACGGTTTGTGCTAGCTCTTTGGAACTTGACACAATAAAGCAGATTCAAATTCTATCTGTATGGTTTGTTTGCTGTTGATGTAGCCCTAAGCAGAGACTGGCGAAAATGACTTTCATGGAAAGGGGTTGCCAAGCTTCCAGAAAACTACGAGTTGCCTGAAATCTCAGCAAACATTTTTTCACCCAATCTTGATGATTCTTTCAGGTAATGATCAGTACACCAAAACCACTTGGCTCACCAAATTTCGTTCTTCTAGGTTAAACCGTTCGTTTGCAGTAACCGTTTTCATTTTTAGGTTTCCCTCTGTATTCTCCTATAGGGATACATGTATTTGGAACTCTAAATCAAACACGGTTTTTGCTAGCTCTTTGAACCTTGACAAAATAAAGCAGTTTCAAGTTCTGTCTCTATGGTTTTTTTGCTGTTGATGTAGCCCTAAGCAGAGACTGGTGAAAATCACTTTCATGGAAAGGGGTTGCAAGCTTCCAAAAAACTACGAGTTTCCTGAAATCTCAGCAAACATTTTTTCACCCAATCTTGATGATTCTTTCAGGTAATGATCAGTACACCAAAACCACTAGGCTCACCAAGTTTCGTTCTTCTAGGTTAAACAGTTCGTTTGCAGTAACCGTTTTCATTTTTAGGTTTCACTCTGTTTTCTCCTATAGGGATACATGAATTTGGAACTCTAAATCAATCACGGTTTGTTCTAGCTCTTTGAAACTTGACACAATAAAGCAGTTTCAAGTTCTATCTCTATGGTTTCTTTGCTGTTGTTGTAGCCCTAAGCAGAGAGTGGCGAAAATCACTTTAATGAAAAGGGGTTGCCAAGCTTCCAAAAAACTACCAGTTGCCTGAAACCTCAGCCAACATTTTTTCACCCAATCTTGATGATTCTTTCAGGTAATGATCAGTACACAAAAACCACTTGGCTCACCAAATTTCGTTCTTCTAGGTTAAACCGTTCTTTTGTAGTAACCGTTTTCATTTTTAGGTTTTACTCTGTTTTCTCCTATAGGGATACATGTATTTGGAACTCTAAATCAAACAGGGTTTGTGCTAGCACTTTGAAACTTGACACAATAAAGCTGTTTCAAGTTCTCTCCATATGGTTTGTTTGCTGTTGGTGTAGCCCTAAGCAGAGACTGGTGAAAATCACTTTAAGGAAAGGGGTTGCCAAGCTTCCAAAAAACTATGAGTTGCCTGAAATCTCAGCCAACATATTTTCACCCAATCTTGATGATTCTTTCAGGTAATGATCAGTACACCAAAACCACTTGGCTCACCAAATTTCGTTCTTCTAGGTTAAACCGTTCGTTTGCAGTAACCGTTTTCATTTTTAGGTTTCACTCTGTTTTCTCCTATAGGGATACATGTATTTGGAACTCTAAATCAAACACGGTTTATGCTAGCTCTTTGAAACTTGACACAATAAAGCAGTTTCAAGTTCTATCTCTATGGTTTGTTTGCTGTTGATGTAGCCCTAAGCAGAGAGTGGCGAAAATCACTTTCATGGAAAGGGGTTGCCAAGCTTCCAAAAAACTACGAGTTGCCTGAAATCTCAGCTAACATTTTTTCACCCAATCTTGATGATTCTATCAGGTAATGATCAGTACTCCAAAACCACTTGGCTCACCAAATTTCGTTCTTCTAGGTTAAACCGTTCTTTTGCAGTAACCCTTTTTATTTTTAGGTTTCACTCTGTTTTTCCTATAGGGATACATGTATTTGCAACTCTAAATAAACACGGTTTGTGCTAGCTTTTTGAAACTTGACACAATAAAGCAGTTTCAAGTTCTATCTCTATGGTTTGTTTGCTGTTGATGTAGCCCTAAGAAGAGACTGGCCAAAATCACTTTCATGGAAAGTTGTTGCCAAGCTTCCAAAAAACTACGAGTTTCCTGAAATCTCAGCCAACATTTTTTCACCCAATCTTGATGATTCTTTCAGGTAATGATCAGTGCACCAAAACCACTTGGCTCACCAAATTTCGTTCTTCTAGGTTAAACCGTTCTTTTGTAGTAACAGTTTTCATTTTTAGGTTTCACTCTGTTTTCTCCTATAGGGATACATGTATTTGGAACTCTAAATCAAACACGGTTTGTGCTAGCTCTTTGATACTTGACACAATAAAGCAGTTTCAAGTTCTATCTCTATGGTTTGTGTGCTGTTGATGTAGCCCTAAGCAGAGACTGGCGAAAATCCCTTTCATGGAAAGGGGTTGCCAAGCTTCCAAAAAACTATGAGTTGCCTGAAATCTCAGCCAACATTTTTTCACCCACTCTTGATGATTCTTTCAGGTAATGATCAGTACACCAAAACCACTTGGCTCACCAAATTTTGTTCTTCTTGGTCAAACCGTTCGTTTGCAGTAACCGGTTTCATTTTTAGGTTTCACTCTGTTTTCTCCTATAGGGATACATGTATTTGGAACTCTAAATCAAACACGGTTTGTGCTAGCTCTTTGGAACTTGACACAATAAAGCAGTTTCAAATTCTATCTCTATAGTTTGTTTGCTGTTGATGTAGCCCTACGCAGAGACTGGCGAAAATCACTTTCATGGAAAGGGGTTGCCAACCTTCCAAAAAACTACGAGTTGCCTGAAATCTAAGCAAATATTTTTTCACCCACTCTTGATGATTCTTTCAGGTAATGATCAGTACACCAAAACCACTTGGCTCAGCAAATTTCGTTCTTCTTGGTCAAACCGTTCGTTTGCAGTAACCTGTTTCATTTTTAGGTTTCACTCTGTTTTCTCCTACAGGGATACATGTATTTGGAACTCTAAATCAAACACGGTTTTTGCTAGCTCTTTGCAACTTGACACAATAAAGCAGTTTGAAGTTCTGTCTCTATGGTTTGTTTGCTGTTCATGTAGCCCTAAGCAGAGACTGGCGAAAATCACTTTCATGGAAAGGGGTTGCCAAGCTTCCAAAAAACTACATGTTGCCTGAAATCTCAGCAAACATTTTTTCACCCAATCTTGATGAGTCTTTCAGGTAATGATCAGTATACCAAAACCACTTGGCTCACCAAATTTCGTTCTTCTAGGTTAAACTGTTCGTTTGCAGTAACCGTTTTCATTTTTAGATTTCACTCTGTTTTCTCCTATAGGGATACATGTATTTGGAACTCTAAATCAAACAGGGTTTGTGCTAGCTCTTTGAAACTTGACAAAATAAAGCAGTTTCAAGATCTATCTCTATGGTTTGTTTGCTGTTGATGTAGCCCTAAGCAGAGACTGTCGAAAATCACTTTCATGGAAAGGGGTTGCCAAGCTTACAAAAAACTACGAGTTTCCTGAAATCTCAGCAAACATTTTTCACCCTATCTTGATGATTCTTTCAGGTAATGATCAGTACACCAAAACCACTTGGCCCACCCAATTTCGTTCTTCTAGTTTAAAACGTTCCTTTGCAGGAACCGTTTTCATTTTTAGGGTTCACTCTGTTTTCTCCTATAGGGATACATGTATTTGGAACTCTAAATCAAACACGGTTTGTGCTAGCTCTTTGGAACTTGACACAATAAAGCAATTCAAGTTCTATCTTTATGGTTTGTTTGCTGTTGATGTAGCCCTAAGAAGAGACTGGAGAAAATCACTTTCATGGAAAGGGGTTGCCAAGCTTCCAAAAAACTACGAGTTGCCTGAAATCTCAGCAAACATTTTTTCACCCAATCTTGATGATTCTTTCAGGTAATGATCAGTACACCAATTCACTAGGCTCACCAAGTTTCGTTCTTCTAGGTTAAACCGTTCTTTTGCAGTAACCGGTTTTATTTTTAGGTTTCACTCTGTTTTCTCCTATAGGAATACATGTATTTGGAACTCTAAATCAAACACGGTTTCTGCTAGCTCTTTGAAACTTGACACAATAAAGCAGTTTCAAGTTCTATCACTATGGTTTGTTTGCTGTTGATGTAGCCCTAAGCAGAGACTGGCGAAAATCACTTTCATGGAAAGGGGTTGCCAAGCTTCCAAAAAACTACGAATTGCCTGAAATCTCAGCAAACATTTTTTCACCCAATCTTGATGATTCTTTCAGGTAATGATCAGTACACCAAAACCACTTGGGTCACCAAATTTCGTTCTTCTAGGTTAAACCGTTCGTTTGCAGTAACCGTTTTCATTTTTAGGTTTCACTCTGTATTCTCCTATAGGGATACATGTATTTCGAACTCTAAATCAAACACGGTTTTTGCCAGCTCTTTGAACCTTGACACAATAAAGCAGTTTCAAGTTCTGTCTCTATGGTTTTTTTGCTGTTGATGTAGCCCTAAGCAGAGACTGTTGAAAATCACTTTCATGGAAAGGGGTTGGAAGCTTCCAAAAAACTACGAGTTTCCTGAAATCTCAGCAAACATTTTTTCACCCAATCTTGATGATTCTTTCAGGTAATGATCAGTACACCAAAAATACTTGTCTCACCCAATTTCGTTCTTCTAGGTTAAACCGTTCGTTTCAGTAACCGTTTTCATTTTTAGGTTTCACTCTGTTTTCTCCTATAGGGATACATGTATTTGGAACTCTAAATCAAACACGGTTTGTGCTAGCTCTTTGGAACTTGACACAATAAAGCAGATTCAAATTCTATCTGTATGGTTTGTTTGCTGTTGATGTAGCCCTAAGCAGAGACTGGCGAAAATGACTTTCATGGAAAGGGGTTGCCAAGCTTCCAGAAAACTACGAGTTGCCTGAAATCTCAGCAAACATTTTTTCACCCAATCTTGATGATTCTTTCAGGTAATGATCAGTACACCAAAACCACTTGGCTCACCAAATTTCGTTCTTCTAGGTTAAACCGTTCGTTTGCAGTAACCGTTTTCATTTTTAGGTTTCCCTCTGTATTCTCCTATAGGGATACATGTATTTGGAACTCTAAATCAAACACGGTTTTTGCTAGCTCTTTGAACCTTGACAAAATAAAGCAGTTTCAAGTTCTGTCTCTATGGTTTTTTTGCTGTTGATGTAGCCCTAAGCAGAGACTGGTGAAAATCACTTTCATGGAAAGGGGTTGCAAGCTTCCAAAAAACTACGAGTTTCCTGAAATCTCAGCAAACATTTTTTCACCCAATCTTGATGATTCTTTCAGGTAATGATCAGTACACCAAAACCACTAGGCTCACCAAGTTTCGTTCTTCTAGGTTAAACAGTTCGTTTGCAGTAACCGTTTTCATTTTTAGGTTTCACTCTGTTTTCTCCTATAGGGATACATGAATTTGGAACTCTAAATCAATCACGGTTTGTTCTAGCTCTTTGAAACTTGACACAATAAAGCAGTTTCAAGTTCTATCTCTATGGTTTCTTTGCTGTTGTTGTAGCCCTAAGCAGAGAGTGGCGAAAATCACTTTAATGAAAAGGGGTTGCCAAGCTTCCAAAAAACTACCAGTTGCCTGAAACCTCAGCCAACATTTTTTCACCCAATCTTGATGATTCTTTCAGGTAATGATCAGTACACAAAAACCACTTGGCTCACCAAATTTCGTTCTTCTAGGTTAAACCGTTCTTTTGTAGTAACCGTTTTCATTTTTAGGTTTTACTCTGTTTTCTCCTATAGGGATACATGTATTTGGAACTCTAAATCAAACAGGGTTTGTGCTAGCACTTTGAAACTTGACACAATAAAGCTGTTTCAAGTTCTCTCCATATGGTTTGTTTGCTGTTGGTGTAGCCCTAAGCAGAGACTGGTGAAAATCACTTTAAGGAAAGGGGTTGCCAAGCTTCCAAAAAACTATGAGTTGCCTGAAATCTCAGCCAACATATTTTCACCCAATCTTGATGATTCTTTCAGGTAATGATCAGTACACCAAAACCACTTGGCTCACCAAATTTCGTTCTTCTAGGTTAAACCGTTCGTTTGCAGTAACCGTTTTCATTTTTAGGTTTCACTCTGTTTTCTCCTATAGGGATACATGTATTTGGAACTCTAAATCAAACACGGTTTATGCTAGCTCTTTGAAACTTGACACAATAAAGCAGTTTCAAGTTCTATCTCTATGGTTTGTTTGCTGTTGATGTAGCCCTAAGCAGAGAGTGGCGAAAATCACTTTCATGGAAAGGGGTTGCCAAGCTTCCAAAAAACTACGAGTTGCCTGAAATCTCAGCTAACATTTTTTCACCCAATCTTGATGATTCTATCAGGTAATGATCAGTACTCCAAAACCACTTGGCTCACCAAATTTCGTTCTTCTAGGTTAAACCGTTCTTTTGCAGTAACCCTTTTTATTTTTAGGTTTCACTCTGTTTTTTCCTATAGGGATACATGTATTTGCAACTCTAAATAAACACGGTTTGTGCTAGCTTTTTGAAACTTGACACAATAAAGCAGTTTCAAGTTCTATCTCTATGGTTTGTTTGCTGTTGATGTAGCCCTAAGAAGAGACTGGCCAAAATCACTTTCATGGAAAGTTGTTGCCAAGCTTCCAAAAAACTACGAGTTTCCTGAAATCTCAGCCAACATTTTTTCACCCAATCTTGATGATTCTTTCAGGTAATGATCAGTGCACCAAAACCACTTGGCTCACCAAATTTCGTTCTTCTAGGTTAAACCGTTCTTTTGTAGTAACAGTTTTCATTTTTAGGTTTCACTCTGTTTTCTCCTATAGGGATACATGTATTTGGAACTCTAAATCAAACACGGTTTGTGCTAGCTCTTTGATACTTGACACAATAAAGCAGTTTCAAGTTCTATCTCTATGGTTTGTGTGCTGTTGATGTAGCCCTAAGCAGAGACTGGCGAAAATCCCTTTCATGGAAAGGGGTTGCCAAGCTTCCAAAAAACTATGAGTTGCCTGAAATCTCAGCCAACATTTTTTCACCCACTCTTGATGATTCTTTCAGGTAATGATCAGTACACCAAAACCACTTGGCTCACCAAATTTTGTTCTTCTTGGTCAAACCGTTCGTTTGCAGTAACCGGTTTCATTTTTAGGTTTCACTCTGTTTTCTCCTATAGGGATACATGTATTTGGAACTCTAAATCAAACACGGTTTGTGCTAGCTCTTTGGAACTTGACACAATAAAGCAGTTTCAAATTCTATCTCTATAGTTTGTTTGCTGTTGATGTAGCCCTACGCAGAGACTGGCGAAAATCACTTTCATGGAAAGGGGTTGCCAACCTTCCAAAAAACTACGAGTTGCCTGAAATCTAAGCAAATATTTTTTCACCCACTCTTGATGATTCTTTCAGGTAATGATCAGTACACCAAAACCACTTGGCTCAGCAAATTTCGTTCTTCTTGGTCAAACCGTTCGTTTGCAGTAACCTGTTTCATTTTTAGGTTTCACTCTGTTTTCTCCTACAGGGATACATGTATTTGGAACTCTAAATCAAACACGGTTTTTGCTAGCTCTTTGCAACTTGACACAATAAAGCAGTTTGAAGTTCTGTCTCTATGGTTTGTTTGCTGTTCATGTAGCCCTAAGCAGAGACTGGCGAAAATCACTTTCATGGAAAGGGGTTGCCAAGCTTCCAAAAAACTACATGTTGCCTGAAATCTCAGCAAACATTTTTTCACCCAATCTTGATGAGTCTTTCAGGTAATGATCAGTATACCAAAACCACTTGGCTCACCAAATTTCGTTCTTCTAGGTTAAACTGTTCGTTTGCAGTAACCGTTTTCATTTTTAGATTTCACTCTGTTTTCTCCTATAGGGATACATGTATTTGGAACTCTAAATCAAACAGGGTTTGTGCTAGCTCTTTGAAACTTGACAAAATAAAGCAGTTTCAAGATCTATCTCTATGGTTTGTTTGCTGTTGATGTAGCCCTAAGCAGAGACTGTCGAAAATCACTTTCATGGAAAGGGGTTGCCAAGCTTACAAAAAACTACGAGTTTCCTGAAATCTCAGCAAACATTTTTCACCCTATCTTGATGATTCTTTCAGGTAATGATCAGTACACCAAAACCACTTGGCCCACCCAATTTCGTTCTTCTAGTTTAAAACGTTCCTTTGCAGGAACCGTTTTCATTTTTAGGGTTCACTCTGTTTTCTCCTATAGGGATACATGTATTTGGAACTCTAAATCAAACACGGTTTGTGCTAGCTCTTTGGAACTTGACACAATAAAGCAATTCAAGTTCTATCTTTATGGTTTGTTTGCTGTTGATGTAGCCCTAAGAAGAGACTGGAGAAAATCACTTTCATGGAAAGGGGTTGCCAAGCTTCCAAAAAACTACGAGTTGCCTGAAATCTCAGCAAACATTTTTTCACCCAATCTTGATGATTCTTTCAGGTAATGATCAGTACACCAAAACCACTAGGCTCACCAAGTTTCGTTCTTCTAGGTTAAACCGTTCTTTTGCAGTAACCGGTTTTATTTTTAGGTTTCACTCTGTTTTCTCCTATAGGAATACATGTATTTGGAACTCTAAATCAAACACGGTTTCTGCTAGCTCTTTGAAACTTGACACAATAAAGCAGTTTCAAGTTCTATCACTATGGTTTGTTTGCTGTTGATGTAGCCCTAAGCAGAGACTGGCGAAAATCACTTTCATGGAAAGGGGTTGCCAAGCTTCCAAAAAACTACGAGTTGCCTGAAATCTCAGCAAACATTTTTTCACCCAATCTTGATGATTCTTTCAGGTAATGATCAGTACACCAAAACCACTTGGGTCACCAAATTTCGTTCTTCTAGGTTAAACCGTTCGTTTGCAGTAACCGTTTTCATTTTTAGGTTTCACTCTGTATTCTCCTATAGGGATACATGTATTTCGAACTCTAAATCAAACACGGTTTTTGCCAGCTCTTTGAACCTTGACACAATAAAGCAGTTTCAAGTTCTGTCTCTATGGTTTTTTTGCTGTTGATGTAGCCCTAAGCAGAGACTGTTGAAAATCACTTTCATGGAAAGGGGTTGGAAGCTTCCAAAAAACTACGAGTTTCCTGAAATCTCAGCAAACATTTTTTCACCCAATCTTGATGATTCTTTCAGGTAATGATCAGTACACCAAAAATACTTGTCTCACCCAATTTCGTTCTTGTAGGTTAAACCGTTGGTTTGCAGTAACCGTTTTTATTTTTAGGTTTCACTCTGTTTTCTCCTATAGGGATACATGAATTTGGAACTCTAAATCAAACACGGTTTGTGCTAGCTCTTTGAAACTTGACACAATAAAGCAGTTTCAAGTTCTATCACTATGGTTTGTTTGCTGTTGATGTAGCCCTAAGCAGAGACTGGCGAAAATCACTTTCATGGAAAGGGGTTGCCAAGCTTCCAAAAAACTACGAGTTGCCTGAAATCTCAGCAAACATTTTTTCACCCAATCTTGATGATTCTTTCAGGTAATGATCAGTACACCAAAACCACTTGGCTCACCCAATTTCGTTCTTCTAGGTTAAACCGTTAGTTTCAGTAACCGTTTTCATTTTTAGGTTTCACTCTGTTTTCTCCTATAGGGATACATGTATTTGGAACTCTAAATCAAACACGGTTTGTGCTAGCTCTTTGGAACTTGACACAATAAAGCAGATTCAAGTTCTATCTCTATGGTTTGTTTGGTGTTGATGTAGCCCTAAGCAGAGACTGTCGAAAATCACTTTCATGGAAAGGGGTTGCCAAGCTCACAAAAAACTACGAGTTTCCTGAAATCTCAGCAAACATTTTTCACCCTATCTTGATGATTCTTTCAGGTAATGATCAGTACACCAAAACCACTTGGCCCACCCAATTTCGTTCTTCTAGTTTAAAACGTTCCTTTGCAGGAACCGTTTTCATTTTTAGGGTTCACTCTGTTTTCTCCTATAGGGATACATGTATTTGGAACTCTAAATCAAACACGGTTTGTGCTAGCTCTTTGGAACTTGACACAATAAAGCAATTCAAGTTCTATCTTTATGGTTTGTTTGCTGTTGATGTAGCCCTAAGAAGAGACTGGAGAAAATCACTTTCATGGAAAGGGGTTGCCAAGCTTCCAAAAAACTACGAGTTGCCTGAAATCTAAGCAAACATTTTTTCACCCACTCTTGATGATTCTTTCAGGTAATGATCAGTACACCAAAACCACTTGGCTCACCAAATTTCGTTCTTCTTGGTCAAACCGTTCGTTTGCAGTAACCGGTTTCATTTTTAGGTTTCACTCTGTTTTCTCCTATAGGGATAAATGTTTTTGAAACTCTAAATCAAACACGGTTTGTGCTAGCTCTTTGAAACGTGGCACAATAAAGCAGTTTCAAGTTCTATCTCTATGGTTTGTTTGCTGTTTATGTAGCCCTATGCAGAGACTGGCGAAAATCACTTTCATGGAAAGGGGTTGCCAAGCTTCCAAAAAACTACGAGTTGCCTGAAATCTCAGCAAACATTTTTTCACCCAATCTTGATGATTCTTTCAGGTAATGATCAGTACACCAAAACCACTAGGCTCACCAAGTTTCGTTCTTCTAGGTTAAACCGTTCTTTTGCAGTAACCGGTTTTATTTTTAGGTTTCACTCTGTTTTCTCCTATAGGAATACATGTATTTGGAACTCTAAATCAAACACGGTTTGTGCTAGCTCTTTGAAACTTGACACAATAAAGCAGTTTCAAGTTCTATCACTATGGTTTGTTTGCTGTTGATGTAGCCCTAAGCAGAGACTGGCGAAAATCACTTTCATGGAAAGGGGTTGCCAAGCTTCCAAAAAACTACGAGTTGCCTGAAATCTCAGCAAACATTTTTTCACCCAATCTTGATGATTCTTTCAGGTAATGATCAGTACACCAAAACCACTTGGGTCACCAAATTTCGTTCTTCTAGGTTAAACCGTTCGTTTGCAGTAACCATTTTCATTTTTAGGTTTCACTCTGTTTTCTCCTATAGGGATACATGAATTTGGAACTCTAAATCAAACACGGTTTGTGCTAGCTCTTTGAAACTTGACACAATAAAGCAGTTTCAAGTTCTATCACTATGGTTTGTTTGCTGTTGATGTAGCCCTAAGCAGAGACTGGCGAAAATCACTTTCATGGAAAGGGGTTGCCAAGCTTCCAAAAAACTACGAGTTGCCTGAAATCTCAGCAAACATTTTTTCACCCAATCTTGATGATTCTTTCAGGTAATGATCAGTACACCAAAACCACTTGGCTCACCCAATTTCGTTCTTCTAGGTTAAACCGTTAGTTTCAGTAACCGTTTTCATTTTTAGGTTTCACTCTGTTTTCTCCTATAGGGATACATGTATTTGGAACTCTAAATCAAACACGGTTTGTGCTAGCTCTTTGGAACTTGACACAATAAAGCAGATTCAAGTTCTATCTCTATGGTTTGTTTGCTGTTGATGTAGCCGTAAGCAGAAACTGGAAAAATCACTTTCATTTAAAGGGGTTGCCAAGCTTCCAAAAAACTACGAGTGGCCTGAAATCTCAGCAAACATTTTTTCACCCAATCTTAATGTTTCTTTCAGGTAATGATCAGTACACAAAAACCACTTGGCTCACCCAATTTCGTTCTCCTAGGTTAAACCGTTCTTTTGTAGTAACCGTTTTCATTTTTAGGTTTTACTCTGTTTTCTCCTATAGGGATACATGTATTTGGAACTCTAAATCAAACAGGGTTTGTGCTAGCACTTTGAAACTTGACACAATAAAGCAGTTTCAAGTTCTCTCCATATGGTTTGTTTGCTGTTGGTGTAGCCCTAAGCAGAGACTGGTGAAAATCACTTTAAGGAAAGGGGTTGCCAAGCTTCCAAAAAACTATGAGTTGCCTGAAATCTCAGCCAACATATTTTCACCCAATCTTGATGATTCTTTCAGGTAATGATCAGTACACCAAAACCACTTGGCTCACCAAATTTTGTTCTTCTAGGTTAAACCGTTCGTTGGCAGTAACCGTTTTCATTTTTAGGTTTCACTCTGTTTTCTCCTATAGGGATACATGTATTTGGAACTCTAAATCAAACACGGTTTATGCTAGCTCTTTGAAACTTGACACAATAAAGCAGTTTCAAGTTCTATCTCTATGGTTTGTTTGCTGTTGATGTAGCCCTAAGCAGAGAGTGGCGAAAATCACTTTCATAAAAGGGGTTGCCAAGCTTCCAAAAAACTACGAGTTGCCTGAAATCTCAGCTAACATTTTTTCACCCAATCATGATGATTCTATCAGGTAATGATCAGTACTCCAAAACCACTTGGCTCACCAAATTTCGTTCTTCTAGGTTAAACCGTTCTTTTGCAGTAACCCTTTTTATTTTTAGGTTTCACTCTGTTTTTTCCTATAGGGATACATGTATTTGCAACTCTAAATAAACACGGTTTGTGCTAGCTTTTTGAAACTTGACACAATAAAGCAGTTTCAAGTTCTATCTCTATGGTTTGTTTGCTGTTGATGTAGCCCTAAGAAGAGACTGGCCAAAATCACTTTCATGGAAAGTTGTTGCCAAGCTTCCAAAAAACTACGAGTTTCCTGAAATCTCAGCCAACATTTTTTCACCCAATCTTGATGATTCTTTCAGGTAATGATCAGTGCACCAAAACCACTTGGCTCACCAAACTTTGTTCTTCTAGGTTAAACCGTTCGTTTGTAGTAAACGTTTTCATTTTTAGGTTTCACTCTGTTTTCTCCTATAGGGATACATGTATTTGGAACTCTAAATCAAACACGGTTATTGCTAGCTCTTTGAAACTTGATACAATAAAGCAGTTTCAAGTTCTATCTCTATTGTTTGTTTGCTGTTGATGTAGCCCTAAGCAGAGACTGGCGAAAATCACTTTCATGGATAGAAGTTGCCAAGCTTCCAAAAAAACTACGAGTTTCCTGAAATCTCAGCAAACATTTTTTCACCCAATTTTGATGATTCTTTCAGGTAATGATCAGGAAACCAAAACCACTTGGCTCACCCAATTTCGTTCTTCTAGGTTAAACCGTTCGTTTGCAGTAACCGTTTTCATTTTTAGGTTTCACTCTGTTTTCTCCTATAGGGATACATGTATTTGGAACTCAAAATCAAACACGGTTTGTGCTACCTCTTTGAAACTTGACACAATAAAGCAGTTTCATGTTCTATCTCTATGGTTTGTTTGCTGTTGATGTAGCCCTAAGCAGAGACTGTCGAAAATCACTTTCATTTAAAGGGGTTGCCAAGCTTCCAAAAAACTACGAGTTGCCTGAAATCTCAGCACACATTTTTTCACCCAATCTTCATGATTCTTTCAGGTAATGATCAGTACACCAAAACCACTAGGCTCACCCAATTTCCTTCTTCTAGGTTAAACCGTTCGTTTGCAGTAACCGTTTTCATTTTTAGGTTTCCCTCTGTTTTCTTCTATAGGGATACATGTATTTGGAACTCTAAATCAAACACGGTTTGTGCTAGGTCTTTGAAACTTGACAAAATAAAGCAGTTTCAAGTTCCACCTCTATGGTTTGTTTGCTGTTGATATAGCCCTAAGCAGAGACTGGCGAAAATCACTTTCATTTAAAGGGGCTGCCAAGCTTCCAAAAAACTATGTGTTGCCTGAAATCTCAGCAAACATTTTTTCACCTAATATTGATGATTCTTTCAGGTAATGATCAGTATACCAAAACCACTTGGCTCACCCAATTTCGTTCTTCTAGGTTAAACCGTTCGTTTGCAGTAACCGTTTTCATTTTTAGGTTTCACTCTGTTTTCTCATATAGGGATACATGTATTTGGAACTCTAAATCAAACACGGTTTGTGCTAGCTCTTTGAAACTTGACACAATATAGCAGTTTCAAGTTCTATCTCTATGGTTTGTTTGCTGTTGATGTAGCTTTCAGCAGAGACTGGCGACAATGACTTTCATGGAAAGGGGTTGCCAAGCTTCCAAAAAACTACGAGTTGACTGAAATCTCAGCAAATATTTTTTGACCCAATCTTGATGATTCTTTCAGGTAATGATCAGTACACCAAAACCACTTGGCTCACCCAATTTCTTTCATCTAGGTTAAACCGTTCGTTTCCAGTCACCGTTTACATTTTTAGGTTTCACTCTGTTTTCTCCTATAGGGATACATGTATTTGGAACTCTAAATCGAACACGGTTTGTGCTAGCTCTTTGGAACATGACACAATAAAGCAGATTCAAGTTCTATCTCTATGGTTTGTGTGCTGTTGATGTAGCCCTAAGCAGAGACTGGTGAAAGTCACTTTCATGGAAAGGGGTTGCCAAGCTTCGAAAAAACTACGAGTTGCCTGAAATCTCAGCAAAAATTTTTCACCCAATCTTGATGATTCTTTCAGGTAATGATCAGTACACCAAAACCACTTGGCTCACCCAATTTCGCTCTTATACGTTAAACCGTTCGTTTGCAGTAACCGTTTTCATTTTTAGGTTTCACTCTGTTTTCTCCTATAGGGATACATGTATTTGGAACTCTAAATCAAACACGGTTTGTGCTAGCTCTTTGCAACTTGACACAATAAAGCAGATTCAAGTTCTATCTCTATGGTTTGTTTGCTGTTGATGTAGCCCTAAGCAGAGACTGGCAAAAATCACTTTCATGGAAAGGGGATGACAAGCTTCCAAAAAACTACGATTTGCCTGAAATCTCAGCAAACATTTTTTCACCCAATCTTGATGATTCTTTCAGGTAATGATGAGTACACAAGAAAAACTTGGCTCACCAAATTTCGTTCTTCTAGTTTAAACCGTTCGTTTGCAGTAACCGTTTTCATTTTTAGGTTTCACTCTGTTTTCTCCTATAGGGATACATGTATTTGGAACTCTAAATCAAACACGGTTTTTGCTAGCTCTTTGAAACTTGACACAATAAAGCAGTTTCAAGTTCTATCTGTATGATTTGTTTGCTGTTGATGTAGCCCTAACCAGAGACTGGCGAAAATCACTTTCATGGAACGGGGTTGCCCTGGTTCCAAAAAACAACGAGTTGCCTGAAATCTCAGCAAATATTTTTTCACCCAATCTTGATGATTCTTTCAGGTAATTATAAGTACACAAAAACCACTTGGCTCACCCAATTTCGTTCTTCTAGGTTAAACCGTTCATTTGCAGTAACCGTTTTCATTTTTAGGTTTCACTCTGTTTTCTCCTATAGGGTTACATGTATTTGGAACTCTAAATCAAACGCGGTTTGTGCTAGCTCTTTAAAACTTGGCACAATAAAGCAGTTTCAAGTTCTATCTCTATGGTTTGTTTGCTGTTGATGTAGCCCTAAGGAGAGACAGGCGAAAATGGCTTTCATGGAAAGGGGTTGCCAAGCTTCCAAAAAACTACGAGTTGCCTGAAATCTCAGCAAACATTTTTACACCCAATCTTCATGATTCTTTCAGGTAATGATCAGTACACCAAAACCACTTTGCTCACCAAATTTCGTTCTTCTGGGTTAGACCGTTCGTTTGCAGTAACCGTTTTCATTTTTAGGTTTCACTCTGTTTTCTCCTATAGGGATACATGTATTTGGAACTCAAAATCAAACACGGTTTGTGCTACCTCTTTGAAACTTGACACAAAAAAGCAGTTTCAAGTTCTATCACTATGGTTTGTTTGCTGTTGATGTAGCCCTAAGCAGATACTGGCGAAAGTCACTTTCATGGAAAGGGGTTGCCAAGCTTCCAAAAAACTACGAGATGCCTGAATCTCAGCAAACATTTTTTCACCCAAACTTGATGATTCTTTCAGGTAATGATCAGTACACCAAAACCCCTTGTCTCACCAAATTTCGTTCTTCTAGGTTAAACCGTTCCTTTACAGTAAACTTTTTCATTTTTAGGTTCACTCTGTTTTCTTTTATAGGGATACATGTATTTGGAACTCTAAATCAAACACGGTTTGTGTTAGCTCTTTGAAACTTGACACAATAAAGCAGTTTCAAGTTCTATCTCTATGGTTTGTTTGCTGTTGATGTAGCCCTAAGCAGAGACTGGCGAAAATCACTTTCATGGAAAGGGGTTGCCAAGCTTCCAAAAAACTACGAGTTGCCTGAAATTTCAGCCAACATATTTTCACCCAATCTTGATGATTCTTTCAGGTAATGATGAGTACACCAAAACCACTTGGCTCACCCAATTTCGCTCTTATACGTTAAACCGTTCGTTTGCAGTAACCGTTTTCATTTTTAGGTTTCACTCTGTTTTCTCCTATAGGGATACATGTATTTGGAACTCTAAATCAAACACGGTTTGTGCTAGCTCTTTGCAACTTGACACAATAAAGCAGTTTCAAGTTCTATCTCTATGGTTTGTTTGCTGTTGATGTAGCTTTCAGCAGAGACTGGCGACAATGACTTTCATGGAAAGGGGTTGCCAAGCTTCCAAAAAACTACGAGTTGACTGAAATCACAGCAAATATTTTTTGACCCAATCTTGATGATTCTTTCAAGTAATGATCAGTACACCAAAACAACTTGGCTCACCCAATTTCTTTTCTTCTAGGTTAAACCGTTCATTTGCAGTAACCGTTTTCATTTTTAGGTTTCACTCTGTTTTCTCCTATAGGGATACATGTATTTGGAACTCTAAATCAAACACGGTTTGTGCTAGCTCTTTGAAACTTGACACAATAAAGCAGTTTCAAGTTCTATCTCTATGGTTTGTTTGCTGTTGATGTAGCCCTAAGCAGAGACTGGCAAAAATCACTTTCATGGAAAGGGGATGACAAGCTTCCAAAAAACTACGATTTGCCTGAAATCTCAGCAAACATTTTTTCACCCAATCTTGATGATTCTTTCAGGTAATGATGAGTACACAAGAAAAACTTGGCTCACCAAATTTCGTTCTTCTAGTTTAAACCGTTCGTTTGCAGTAACCGTTTTCATTTTTAGGTTTCACTCTGTTTTCTCCTATAGGGATACATGTATTTGGAACTCTAAATCAAACACGGTTTTTGCTAGCTCTTTGAAACTTGACACAATAAAGCAGTTTCAAGTTCTATCTGTATGATTTGTTTGCTGTTGATGTAGCCCTAACCAGAGACTGGCGAAAATCACTTTCATGGAACGGGGTTGCCCTGGTTCCAAAAAACAACGAGTTGCCTGAAATCTCAGCAAATATTTTTTCACCCAATCTTGATGATTCTTTCAGGTAATTATAAGTACACAAAAACCACTTGGCTCACCCAATTTCGTTCTTCTAGGTTAAACCGTTCATTTGCAGTAACCGTTTTCATTTTTAGGTTTCACTCTGTTTTCTCCTATAGGGTTACATGTATTTGGAACTCTAAATCAAACGCGGTTTGTGCTAGCTCTTTAAAACTTGGCACAATAAAGCAGTTTCAAGTTCTATCTCTATGGTTTGTTTGCTGTTGATGTAGCCCTAAGGAGAGACAGGCGAAAATGGCTTTCATGGAAAGGGGTTGCCAAGCTTCCAAAAAACTACGAGTTGCCTGAAATCTCAGCAAACATTTTTACACCCAATCTTCATGATTCTTTCAGGTAATGATCAGTACACCAAAACCACTTTGCTCACCAAATTTCGTTCTTCTGGGTTAGACCGTTCGTTTGCAGTAACCGTTTTCATTTTTAGGTTTCACTCTGTTTTCTCCTATAGGGATACATGTATTTGGAACTCAAAATCAAACACGGTTTGTGCTACCTCTTTGAAACTTGACACAAAAAAGCAGTTTCAAGTTCTATCACTATGGTTTGTTTGCTGTTGATGTAGCCCTAAGCAGATACTGGCGAAAGTCACTTTCATGGAAAGGGGTTGCCAAGCTTCCAAAAAACTACGAGATGCCTGAATCTCAGCAAACATTTTTTCACCCAAACTTGATGATTCTTTCAGGTAATGATCAGTACACCAAAACCCCTTGTCTCACCAAATTTCGTTCTTCTAGGTTAAACCGTTCCTTTACAGTAAACTTTTTCATTTTTAGGTTCACTCTGTTTTCTTTTATAGGGATACATGTATTTGGAACTCTAAATCAAACACGGTTTGTGTTAGCTCTTTGAAACTTGACACAATAAAGCAGTTTCAAGTTCTATCTCTATGGTTTGTTTGCTGTTGATGTAGCCCTAAGCAGAGACTGGCGAAAATCACTTTCATGGAAAGGGGTTGCCAAGCTTCCAAAAAACTACGAGTTGCCTGAAATTTCAGCCAACATATTTTCACCCAATCTTGATGATTCTTTCAGGTAATGATGAGTACACCAAAACCACTTGGCTCACCCAATTTCGCTCTTATACGTTAAACCGTTCGTTTGCAGTAACCGTTTTCATTTTTAGGTTTCACTCTGTTTTCTCCTATAGGGATACATGTATTTGGAACTCTAAATCAAACACGGTTTGTGCTAGCTCTTTGCAACTTGACACAATAAAGCAGTTTCAAGTTCTATCTCTATGGTTTGTTTGCTGTTGATGTAGCTTTCAGCAGAGACTGGCGACAATGACTTTCATGGAAAGGGGTTGCCAAGCTTCCAAAAAACTACGAGTTGACTGAAATCTCAGCAAATATTTTTTGACCCAATCTTGATGATTCTTTCAAGTAATGATCAGTACACCAAAACAACTTGGCTCACCCAATTTCTTTTCTTCTAGGTTAAACCGTTCATTTGCAGTAACCGTTTTCATTTTTAGGTTTCACTCTGTTTTCTCCTATAGGGATACATGTATTTGGAACTCTAAATCAAACACGGTTTGTGCTAGCTCTTTGAAACTTGACACAATAAAGCAGTTTCAAGTTCTATCTCTATGGTTTGTTTGCTGTTGTTGTAGCCCTAAGCAGAGACTGGCAAAAATCACTTTCATGGAAAGGGGATGACAAGCTTCCAAAAAACTACGATTTGCCTGAAATCTCAGCAAACATTTTTTCACCCAATCTTGATGATTCTTTCAGGTAATGATGAGTACACAAGAAAAACTTGGCTCACCAAATTTCGTTCTTCTAGTTTAAACCGTTCGTTTGCAGTAACCGTTTTCATTTTTAGGTTTCACTCTGTTTTCTCCTATAGGGATACATGTATTTGGAACTCTAAATCAAACACGGTTTTTGCTAGCTCTTTGAAACTTGACACAATAAAGCAGTTTCAAGTTCTATCTGAATGATTTGTTTGCTGTTGATGTAGCCCTAAGCAGAGACTGGCGAAAATCACTTTCATGGAAAGGGGTTGCCCTGCTTCCAAAAAACTACGAGTTGCCTGAAATCTCAGCAAATATTTTTTCACCCAATCTTGATGATTCTTTCAGGTAATTATAAGTACACCAAAACCACTTGGCTCACCCAATTTCGTTCTTCTAGGTTAAACCGTTCGTTTGCAGTAACCGTTTTCATTTTTAGGTTTCACTCTGTTTTCTCCTATAGGGTTACATGTATTTGGAACTCTAAATCAAACGCGGTTTGTGCTAGCTCTTTGAAACTTGACACAATAAAGCAGTTTCAAGTTCTATCTCTATGGTTTGTTTGCTGTTGATGTAGCCCTAAGCAGAGACTGGCAAAAATCACTTTCATGGAAAGGGGATGACAAGCTTCCAAAAAACTACGATTTGCCTGAAATCTCAGCAAACATTTTTTCACCCAAACTTGATGATTCTTTCAGGTAATGATCAGTAGACCAAAACCCCTTGGCTCACCAAATTTCGTTCTTCTAGGTTAAACCGTTCGTTTACAGTAAACTTTTTCATTTTTAGGTTCACTATGTTTTCTTTTATAGGGATACATGTATTTGGAACTCTAAATCAAACACGGTTTGTGCTAGCTCTTTGAAACTTGACACAATAAAGCAGTTTCAAGTTCTTTCTCTATGGTTTGTTTGCTGTTGATGTAGCCCTAAGCAGAGACTGGCAAAAATCACTTTCATGGAAAGGGGATGCCAAGCTTTCAAAAAACTACGATTTGCCTGAAATCTCAGCAAATATTTTTTCACCCAATCTTGATGATTCTTTCAGGTAATGATGAGTACACAAAAAAAACTTGGCTCACCAAATTTCGTTCTTCTAGGTTAAACCGTTCGTTTGCAGTAACCGTTTTCATTTTAGTTTTACTCTGTTTTCTCCTATAGGGATACATGTATTTGGAACTCTAAATCAAACACGGTTTTTGCTAGCTCTTTGAATCTTGACACAATAAAGCAGTTTCAAGTTCTATCTCTATGATTTGTTTGCTGTTGATGTAGCCCTAAGCAGAGACTGGCGAAAATCACTTTCATGGAAAGGGGTTGCCATGCTTCCAAAAAACTACGAGTTGCCTGAAATCTCAGCAAATAATTTTTCACCCAATCTTGATGATTCTTTCAGGTAATTATAAGTACACCAAAACCACTTGGCTCACCCAATTTAGTTCTTCTAGGTTAAACCGTTCGTTTGCAGTAACCGTTATCATTTTTAGGTTTCACTCCGTTTTCTCCTATAGGGTTACATGTATTTGGAACTCTAAATCAAACACGGTTTGTGCTAGCTCTTTAAAACTTGACACAATAAAGCAGTTTCAAGTTCTATCTCTATGGTTTTTTGCTGTTGATGTAGCCCTAAGGAGAGACTGGCGAAAATGACTTTCATGGAAAGGGGTTGCCAAGCTTCCAAAAAACTACGAGTTGCCTGAAATCTCAGCAAACATTTTTACACCCATTCTTTATGATTCTTTCAGGTAATGATCAGTACACCAAAACCTCTTTGCTCACCAAATTTCGTTCTTCTGGGTTAAACCGTTCGTTTGCAGTAACCGTTTTCATTTTTAGGTTTCACTCTGTTTTCTCCTATACGGATACATATATTTGGAACTCTAAATCAAACACGGTTTGTGCTAGCTCTTTGAAACTTGACACAATAAAGCAGTTTCAAGTTCTATCTCTATGATTTGTTTGCTGTTGATGTAGCCCTAAGCAGATACTGGCGAAAGTCACTTTCATGGAAAGGGGTTGCCAAGCTTCCAAAAAACTACGAGATGCCTGAATCTCAGCAAACATTTTTTCACCCAAACTTGATGATTCTTTCAGGTAATGATCAGTACACCAAAACCCCTTGTCTCACCAAATTTCGTTCTTCTAGGTTAAACCGTTCCTTTACAGTAAACTTTTTCATTTTTAGGTTCACTCTGTTTTCTTTTATAGGGATACATGTATTTGGAACTCTAAATCAAACACGGTTTGTGTTAGCTCTTTGAAACTTGACACAATAAAGCAGTTTCAAGTTCTATCTCTATGGTTTGTTTGCTGTTGATGTAGCCCTAAGCAGAGACTGGCGAAAATCACTTTCATGGAAAGGGGTTGCCAAGCTTCCAAAAAACTACGAGTTGCCTGAAATTTCAGCCAACATATTTTCACCCAATCTTGATGATTCTTTCAGGTAATGATGAGTACACCAAAACCACTTGGCTCACCCAATTTCGCTCTTATACGTTAAACCGTTCGTTTGCAGTAACCGTTTTCATTTTTAGGTTTCACTCTGTTTTCTCCTATAGGGATACATGTATTTGGAACTCTAAATCAAACACGGTTTGTGCTAGCTCTTTGCAACTTGACACAATAAAGCAGTTTCAAGTTCTATCTCTATGGTTTGTTTGCTGTTGATGTAGCTTTCAGCAGAGACTGGCGACAATGACTTTCATGGAAAGGGGTTGCCAAGCTTCCAAAAAACTACGAGTTGACTGAAATCTCAGCAAATATTTTTTGACCCAATCTTGATGATTCTTTCAAGTAATGATCAGTACACCAAAACAACTTGGCTCACCCAATTTCTTTTCTTCTAGGTTAAACCGTTCATTTGCAGTAACCGTTTTCATTTTTAGGTTTCACTCTGTTTTCTCCTATAGGGATACATGTATTTGGAACTCTAAATCAAACACGGTTTGTGCTAGCTCTTTGAAACTTGACACAATAAAGCAGTTTCAAGTTCTATCTCTATGGTTTGTTTGCTGTTGTTGTAGCCCTAAGCAGAGACTGGCAAAAATCACTTTCATGGAAAGGGGATGACAAGCTTCCAAAAAACTACGATTTGCCTGAAATCTCAGCAAACATTTTTTCACCCAATCTTGATGATTCTTTCAGGTAATGATGAGTACACAAGAAAAACTTGGCTCACCAAATTTCGTTCTTCTAGTTTAAACCGTTCGTTTGCAGTAACCGTTTTCATTTTTAGGTTTCACTCTGTTTTCTCCTATAGGGATACATGTATTTGGAACTCTAAATCAAACACGGTTTTTGCTAGCTCTTTGAAACTTGACACAATAAAGCAGTTTCAAGTTCTATCTGAATGATTTGTTTGCTGTTGATGTAGCCCTAAGCAGAGACTGGCGAAAATCACTTTCATGGAAAGGGGTTGCCCTGCTTCCAAAAAACTACGAGTTGCCTGAAATCTCAGCAAATATTTTTTCACCCAATCTTGATGATTCTTTCAGGTAATTATAAGTACACCAAAACCACTTGGCTCACCCAATTTCGTTCTTCTAGGTTAAACCGTTCGTTTGCAGTAACCGTTTTCATTTTTAGGTTTCACTCTGTTTTCTCCTATAGGGTTACATGTATTTGGAACTCTAAATCAAACGCGGTTTGTGCTAGCTCTTTGAAACTTGACACAATAAAGCAGTTTCAAGTTCTATCTCTATGGTTTGTTTGCTGTTGATGTAGCCCTAAGCAGAGACTGGCAAAAATCACTTTCATGGAAAGGGGATGACAAGCTTCCAAAAAACTACGATTTGCCTGAAATCTCAGCAAACATTTTTTCACCCAAACTTGATGATTCTTTCAGGTAATGATCAGTAGACCAAAACCCCTTGGCTCACCAAATTTCGTTCTTCTAGGTTAAACCGTTCGTTTACAGTAAACTTTTTCATTTTTAGGTTCACTCTGTTTTCTTTTATAGGGATACATGTATTTGGAACTCTAAATCAAACACGGTTTGTGCTAGCTCTTTGAAACTTGACACAATAAAGCAGTTTCAAGTTCTTTCTCTATGGTTTGTTTGCTGTTGATGTAGCCCTAAGCAGAGACTGGCAAAAATCACTTTCATGGAAAGGGGATGCCAAGCTTTCAAAAAACTACGATTTGCCTGAAATCTCAGCAAATATTTTTTCACCCAATCTTGATGATTCTTTCAGGTAATGATGAGTACACAAAAAAAACTTGGCTCACCAAATTTCGTTCTTCTAGGTTAAACCGTTCGTTTGCAGTAACCGTTTTCATTTTAGGTTTTACTCTGTTTTCTCCTATAGGGATACATGTATTTGGAACTCTAAATCAAACACGGTTTTTGCTAGCTCTTTGAATCTTGACACAATAAAGCAGTTTCAAGTTCTATCTCTATGATTTGTTTGCTGTTGATGTAGCCCTAAGCAGAGACTGGCGAAAATCACTTTCATGGAAAGGGGTTGCCATGCTTCCAAAAAACTACGAGTTGCCTGAAATCTCAGCAAATATTTTTTCACCCAATCTTGATGATTCTTTCAGGTAATTATAAGTACACCAAAACCACTTGGCTCACCCAATTTAGTTCTTCTAGGTTAAACCGTTCGTTTGCAGTAACCGTTATCATTTTTAGGTTTCACTCCGTTTTCTCCTATAGGGTTACATGTATTTGGAACTCTAAATCAAACACGGTTTGTGCTAGCTCTTTAAAACTTGACACAATAAAGCAGTTTCAAGTTCTATCTCTATGGTTTTTTGCTGTTGATGTAGCCCTAAGGAGAGACTGGCGAAAATGACTTTCATGGAAAGGGGTTGCCAAGCTTCCAAAAAACTACGAGTTGCCTGAAATCTCAGCAAACATTTTTACACCCATTCTTTATGATTCTTTCAGGTAATGATCAGTACACCAAAACCTCTTTGCTCACCAAATTTCGTTCTTCTGGGTTAAACCGTTCGTTTGCAGTAACCGTTTTCATTTTTAGGTTTCACTCTGTTTTCTCCTATACGGATACATATATTTGGAACTCTAAATCAAACACGGTTTGCGCTAGCTCTTTGAAACTTGACACAATAAAGCAGTTTCAAGTTCTTTCTCTATGGCTTGTTTGCTGTTGATGTAGCCCTAAGCAGAGACTGGCGAAAATGACTTTCATGGAAAGGGTTTGCCAAGCTTCCAAAAAACTACGAGTTGCCTGAAATCTCAGCAACCATTTTTTCACCCAATCTTGATGATTCTTTCAGGTAATGATCAGTATACCAATACCACTTGGCTCACCAAATTTCGTTATTCTAGGTTAAACCGTTCGTTTGCAGTAACCGTTTTCATTTTTAGGTTTCACTCTGTTTTCTTCTATAGGGACACATGTATTTGGAACTCTAAATCAAACACGGTTTTTGCTAGCTCTTTGGAACATGACAGAATAAAGCAGATTCAAGTTCTATCTGTATGGTTTGTTTGCTGTTGATGTAGCCCTAAGCAGAGACTGGCGAAAATGACTTTCATTTAAAGGGGTTGCCAAGCTTCCAAAAAACTACGAGTTGCCTGAAATCTCAGCACACATTTTTTCACCCAATCTCTATGATTCTTTCAGGTAATGATCAGTACACCAAAACCACTTGGCTCACCCAATTTCCTTCTTCTAGGTTAAACCGTTCGTTTGCAGTAACCGTTTTCATTTTTAGGTTTCCCTCTGTTTTCTTCTATAGGGATACATGTATTTGGAACTCTAAATCAAACACGGTTTGTGCTAGGTCTTTGAAACTTGACACAATAAAGCAGTTTCAAGTTCCACCTCTATGGTTTGTTTGCTGTTGATATAGCCCTAAGCAGAGACTGGCGAAAATCACTTTCATTTAAAGGGGCTGCCAAGCTTCCAAAAAACTATGTGTTGCCTGAAATCTCAGCAAACATTTTTTCACCTAATATTGATGATTCTTTCAGGTAATGATCAGTATACCCAAACCACTTGGCTCACCCAATTTCGTTCTTCTAGGTTAAACCGTTCGTTTGCAGTAACCGTTTTCATTTTTAGGTTTCACTCTGTTTTCTCCTATAGGGATACATGTATTTGGAACTCTAAATCAAACACGGTTTGTGCTAGCTCTGTGAAACTTGACACAATATAGCAGTTTCAAGTTCTATCTCTATGGTTTGTTTGCTGTTGATGTAGCTTTCAGCAGAGACTGGCGACAATGACTTTCATGGAAAGGGGTTGCCAAGCTTCCAAAAAACTACGAGTTGACTGAAATCTCAGCAAATATTTTTTGACCCAATCTTGATGATTCTTTCAGGTAATGATCAGTACACCAAAACCACTTGGCTCACCCAATTTCTTTCATCTAGGTTAAACCGTTCGTTTCCAGTCACCGTTTACATTTTTAGGTTTCACTCTGTTTTCTCCTATAGGGATACATGTATTTGGAACTCTAAATCTAACACGGTTTGTGCTAGCTCTTTGGAACATGACACAATAAAGCAGATTCAAGTTCTATCTCTATGGTTTGTTGGCTGTTGATGTAGCCCTAAGCAGAGACTGGTGAAAGTCACTTTCATGGAAAGGGGTTGCCAAGCTTCCAAAAAACTACGTGTTGCCTGAAATATCAGCAAACATTTTTTCACCCAATCTTGATGATTCTTTCAGGTAATGATGAGTACACCAAAACCACTTGGCTCACCCAATTTCGCTCTTATACGTTAAACCGTTCGTTTGCAGTAACCGTTTTCATTTTTAGGTTTCACTCTGTTTTCTCCTATAGGGATACATGTATTTGGAACTCTAAATCAAACACGGTTTGTGCTAGCTCTTTGCAACTTGACACAATAAAGCAGTTTCAAGTTCTATCTCTATGGTTTGTTTGCTGTTGATGTAGCTTTCAGCAGAGACTGGCGACAATGACTTTCATGGAAAGGGGTTGCCAAGCTTCCAAAAAACTACGAGTTGACTGAAATCTCAGCAAATATTTTTTGACCCAATCTTGATGATTCTTTCAAGTAATGATCAGTACACCAAAACAACTTGGCTCACCCAATTTCTTTTCTTCTAGGTTAAACCGTTCATTTGCAGTAACCCTTTTCATTTTTAGGTTTCACTCTGTTTTCTCCTATAGGGATACATGTATTTGGAACTCTAAATCAAACACGGTTTGTGCTAGCTCTTTGAAACTTGACACAATAAAGCAGTTTCAAGTTCTATCTCTATGGTTTGTTTGCTGTTGATGTAGCCCTAAGCAGAGACTGGCAAAAATCACTTTCATGGAAAGGGGATGACAAGCTTCCAAAAAACTACGATTTGCCTGAAATCTCAGCAAACATTTTTTCACCCAATCTTGATGATTCTTTCAGGTCATGATGAGTACACAAGAAAAACTTGGCTCACCAAATTTCGTTCTTCTAGTTTAAACCGTTCGTTTGCAGTAACCGTTTTCATTTTTAGGTTTCACTCTGTTTTCTCCTATAGGGATACATGTATTTGGAACTCTAAATCAAACACGGTTTTTGCTAGCTCTTTGAATCTTGACACAATAAAGCAGTTTCAAGTTCTATCTCTATGATTTGTTTGCTGTTGATGTAGCCCTAAGCAGAGACTGGCGAAAATCACTTTCATGGAAAGGGGTTGCCATGCTTCCAAAAAACTACGAGTTGCATGAAATCTCAGCAAATATTTTTTCACCCAATCTTGATGATTCTTTCAGGTAATTATAAGTACACCAAAACCACTTGGCTCACCCAATTTCGTTCTTCTAGGTTAAACCGTTCGTTTGCAGTAACCGTTTTCATTTTTAGGTTTCACTCCGTTTTCTCCTATAGGGTTACATGTATTTGGAACTCTAAATCAAACACGGTTTGTGCTAGCTCTTTAATACTTGACACAATAAAGCAGTTTCAAGTTCTATCTCTATGGTTTGTTTGCTGTTGATGTAGCCCTAAGGAGAGACTGGCGAAATGACTTTCATGGAAAGGGGTTGCCAAGCTTCCAAAAAACTACGAGTTGCCTGAAATCTCAGCAAACATTTTTACACCCAATCTTTATGATTCTTTCAGGTAATGATCAGTACACCAAAACCACTTTGCTCACCAAATTTCGTTTTCTGGGTTAAACCATTCGTTTGCAGTAACCGTTTTCATTTTTAGGTTTCACTCTGTTTTCTCCTATACGGATACATATATTTGGAACTCTAAATCAAACACGGTTTGTGCTAGCTCTTTGAAACTTGACACAATAAAGCAGTTTCAAGTTCTTTCTCTATGGCTTGTTTGCTGTTGATGTAGCCCTAAGCAGAGACTGGCGAAAATGACTTTCATGGAAAGGGGTTGCCAAGCTTCCAAAAAACTACGAGTTGCCTGAAATTTCTGCAAACATTTTTTCACCCAATCTTGATGATTCTTTCAGGTAATGATCAGTATACCAATACTACTTGGCTCACCAAATTTCGTTATTCTAGGTTAAACCGTTCGTTTGCAGTAACCGTTTTCATTTTTAGGTTTCACTCTGTTTTCTTCTATAGGGACACATGTATTTGGAACTCTAAATCAAACACGGTTTTTGCTAGCTCTTTGGAACATGACAGAATAAAGCAGATTCATGTTCTATCTGTATGGTTTGTTTGCTGTTGATGTAGCCCTAAGCAGAGACTGGCGAAAATGACTTTCATTTAAAGGGGTTGCCAAGCTTCCAAAAAACTACGTGTTGCCTGAAATCTCAGCAAACATTTTTACACCCAATTTTGATGATTCTTTAAGGTAGTGATCAGTATACCAAAACCACTTGGCTCACCAAATTTCGTTCTTCTTGGTTAAACCGTTCGTTTGCAGTAACCGTTTTCATTTTTAGGTTTCACTCTGTTTTCTCCTATAGGGATACATGTATTTGGAACTCCAAATCAAACACGGTTTGTGCTAGCTCTTTGAAACTTGACACAATAAAGCAGTTTCAAGTTCTATCTCTATGGTTTGTTTGCTGTTGATGTAGCCCTAAGCAGAGACTCGTGAAAATCACTTTCATTGAAAGGGGTTGCCAAGCTTCCAAAAAACTACGAGTTGCCTGAAATCTCAGCAAACATTTTTACACCCAATCTTTATGATTCTTTCAGGTAATGATCAGTACACCAAAACCACTTTGCTCACCAAATTTCGTTCTTCTGGGTTAAACCGTTCGTTTGCAGTAACCGTTTTCATTTTTAGGTTTCACTCTGTTTTCTCCTATACGGATACATATATTTGGAACTCTAAATCAAACACGGTTTGTGCTAGCTCTTTGAAACTTGACACAATAAAGCAGTTTCAAGTTCTTTCTCTATGGCTTGTTTGCTGTTTATGTAGCCCTAAGCAGAGACTGGCGAAAATGACTTTCATGGAAAGGGGTTGCCAAGCTTCCAAAAAACTACGAGTTGCCTGAAATCTCAGCAAACATTTTTTCACCCAATCTTGATGATTCTTTCCGGTCATGATCTGTACACCAAAACCACTTGGCTCACCCAATTTCGTTCTTCTAGGTTAAACCGTTCGTTTGCAGTAACCGTTTTCATTTTTAGGTTTCACTCCGTTTTCTCCTATAGGGTTACATGTATTTGGAACTCTAAATCAAACACGGTTTGTGCTAGCTTTTTAAAACTTGACACAATAAAGCAGTTTCAAGTTCTATCTTTATGGTTTGTTTGCTGTTGATGTAGCCCTAAGGAGAGACTGGCGAAAATGACTTTCATGGAAAGGGGTTGCCAAGCTTCCAAAAAACTACGAGTTGCCTGAAATCTCAGCAAACATTTTTACACCCAATCTTTATGATTCTTTCAGGTAATGATCAGTACACCAAAACCACTTTGCTCACCAAAATTCGTTCTTCTGGGTTAAACCGTTCGTTTGCAGTAACCGTTTTCATTTTTAGGTTTCACTCTGTTTTCTCCTATACGGATACATATATTTGGAACTCTAAATCAAACACGGTTTATGCTAGCTCTTTGAAACTTGAAACAATAAAGCAGTTTCAAGTTCTTTCTCTATGGCTTGTTTGCTGTTGATGTAGCCCTAAGCAGAGACTGGCGAAAATGACTTTCATGGAAAGGGGTTGCCAAGCTTCCAAAAAACTATGAGTTGCCTGAAATTTCAGCAAACATTTTTTCACCCAATCTTGATGATTCTTTCAGGTAATGATCAGTATACCAATACTACTTGACTCACCAAATTTCGTTATTCTAGGTTAAACCGTTCGTTTGCAGTAACCGTTTTCATTTTTAGGTTTCACTCTGTTTTCTTCTATAGGGACACATGTATTTGGAACTCTAAATCAAACACGGTTTTTGCTAGGTCTTTGGAACATGACAGAATAAAGCAGATTCATGTTCTATCTGTATGGTTTGTTTGCTGTTGATGTAGCCCTAAGCAGAGACTGGCGAAAATGACTTTCATTTAAAGGGGTTGCCAAGCTTCCAAAAAACTACGTGTTGCCTGAAATCTCAGCAAACATTTTTTCACCCAATTTTGATGATTCTTTAAGGTAGTGATCAGTATACCAAAACCACTTGGCTCACCAAATTTCGTTCTTCTTGGTTAAACCGTTCGTTTGCAGTAACCGTTTTCATTTTTAGGTTTCACTCTGTTTTCTCCTATAGGGATACATGTATTTGGAACTCTAAATCAAACACGGTTTGTGCTAGCTCTTTGAAACTTGACACAATTAAGCAGTTTCAAGTTCTATCTCTATGGTTTGTTTGCTGTTGATGTAGCCCTAAGCAGAGACTTGCGAAAATCACTTTCATGGATAGAGGTTGCCAAGCTTCCAAAAAAACTACGAGTTTCCTGAAATCTCAGCAAACATTTTTTCACCCAATTTTGATGATTCTTTCAGGTAATGATCAGTACACCAAAACCACTTGGCTCACAAAATTTCGTTCTTCTAGGTTAAACCGTTCGTTTGCAGTAACCGTTTTCATTTTTAGGTTTCACTCTGTTTTCTCCTATAGGGATACATGTATTTGGAACTCTAAATCAAACAGGGTTTGTGCTAGCTCTTTGAAACTTGACACAATAAAGCAGTTTCAAGTTCTATCTCTATGGTTTGTTTGCTGTTGATGTAGCCCTAAGCAGAGACTGGCGAAAATCACTTTCATGGAAAGCGGTTGCCATGCTTTCAAAAACTACGAATTGACTGAAATCTCAGCAAACATTTTTTCACCCAATCTTGATGATTCTTTCAGGTAATGATGAGTACACCAAAACCACTTGGCTCACGAAATTTCGTTCTTCTAGGTTAAACCGTTCGTTAGCAGTAACCGTTTTCATTTTTAGGTTTCACTCTGTTTTCTCCTATAGGGATACATGTATTTGGAACTCTAAATCAAACACGGTTTGTGCTAGCTCTTTGAAACTTTACACAATAAAGCAGTTTCAAGTTCTATCTCTATGGTTTGTTTGCTGTTGATGTAGCCCTAAGCAGAGACTGGCGAAAATCACTTTCATGTGTAGAGGTTGCCAAGCTTCCAAAAAACCAAGAGTTTCCTGAAATCTCAGCAAACACTTTTTCACCCAATTTCGATGATTCTTTCAGGTAATGATCAGTACACCAAAACCACTTGGCTCACCAAATTTCATTCTTCTAGGATAAAACGTTCGTTTGCAGTAACCGTTTTCATTTGTAGGTTTCACTCTGTTTTCTCCTATAGGGATAATTGTATTTGGAACTCTAAATAAAACAGGGTTTCTGCTAGCTCTTTGAAACTTGACAAATAAAGCAGTTTCAAGTTCTATCTCTATTGTTTGTTTGCTGTTGATGTAGCCCTTAGCAGAGAATGGCGAAAATCACTTTAATGGAAAGGGGTTGCCAAGCTTCCAAAAAACTACGAGTTGCCTGAAATCACAGCAAACATTTTTTCACCCAATCTTGATGATCCTTTCAGATAATGATGAGTACACCAAAACCACTTGGCTCACCAAATTTCGTTCTTCTAGGTTAAACCATTCGTTTGCAGTAACCGTTTTAATTTTTAGGTTTCACTCTGTTTTCTCCTCTAGGGATACATGTATTTGGAAGTCTAAATCAAACACGGTTTGTGCTAGCTCTTTTAAACTTGACACTATAAAGCAGTTTCAAGTTCTATCTCTATGGTGTGTTTGCTGTTGATGTAGCCCTAAGCACAGAGTGGGGAAAATCACTTTTATTTAAAGTGGTTGCCAAGCTTCCCAAAAACTACGAGTTGCCTGAAATCTCAGCACACATTTTTTCACCCAATCTTGATGATTCTTTCAGGTAATGATGAGTACACCAAAACCACTTGGCTCACCAAATTTTGTTCTTCTAGGTTAAACCGTTCGTTTGCAGTAACCGTTTTCATTTTTAGGTTTCACTCTGTTTTCTCCTATAGGGATACATGTATTTGGAACTCTAAATCAAACACGGTTTGTGCTAGCTCTTTGAAACTTGACACAATAAAGCAGTTTCAAGTTATATTTCTATTGTTTGTTTGCTGTTGATGTAGCCCTAAGCAGAGACTGGTGAAAATCACTTTCATGGATAGAGGTTGCCAAGCTTCCAAAAAAACTACGAGTTTCCTAAAATCTCAGCAAACATTTTTTCACCCAATTTTGATGATTCTTTCAGGTAATGATCAGTACACCAAAACCACTTGGCTCACAAAATTTCGTTCTTCTAGGTTAAACCGTTCGTTTGCAGTAACCGTTTTCATTTTTAGGTTTCACTCTGTTTTCTCCTATAGGGATACATGTATTTTTAACTCTAAATCAAACACGGTTTGTGCTAGCTCTTTGAAACTTGACACAATAAAGCAGTTTCAAGATCTATCTCTATGGTTTGTTTGCTGTTGATGTAGACCTAAGCAGAGACTGGCGAAAATGACTTTCATGGAAAGGGGTTGCCAAGCTTCCAAAAAACTACGAGTTGCCTGAAATCTCAGCAAACATTTTTTCACAAAATCTTGATGATTCTTTCAGGTAATGATCAGTACACCAAACCACTAGGCTCACCAAGTTTCGTTCTTCTAGGTTAAACCGTTCGTTTGCAGTAATCGTTTTCATTTTTAGGTTTCACTCTGTTTTCTCCTATAGGGATACATGTATTTGGAACTCTAAATCAAACAGGGTTTCTGCTAGCTCTTTGAAACTTGACACAATAAAGCAGTTTCAAGTTCTATCTCTATGGTTTGTTTGCTGTTGTTGTAGCCCTAAGCAGAGACAGGCGAAAATCACTTTCATTCAAAGGGGTTGCCAAGCTTCCAAAAAACTACGAGTTGCCTGAAATCTCAGCACACATTTTTTCACCCAATCTTGATGATTCTTTCAGGTAATGATCAGTACACCAAAACCACTTGGCTCACCCAATTTCGTTCTTCTAGGTTAAACCGTTCGTTTGCAGTAACTGTTTTCATTTTTAGGTTTCACTCTTTTTTCTCCTATAGGGATAAATGTATTTGGAACTCTAAATCAAACACGGTTTGTGCTAGCTCTTTGAAACTTGACACAATAAAGCAGTTTCAAGTTCTATCTCTATGGTTTGTTTGCTGTTGATGTAGCCCTAAGCAGAGACTTTCGAAAATCACTTTCATGGAAAGGGTTTGCCAAGCTTCCAAAAAACTACGTGTTGCCTGAAATCTCAGCACACATTTATTAACCCAATCTTGAAGATACTTTCAGGTAATGATGAGGATACCAAAACCACTTGGCTCACCAAATTTTGTTCGTCTAGGTTAAACCGTTCGTTTGCAGTAACCGTTTTCATTTTTAGGTTTCACTGTTTTCTCCTATAGGGATACATGTATTTGGAACTCTAAATCAAAGACGGTTTGTGCTAGCTCTTTGAAACTTGACACAATAAAGCAGTTTCAAGTTCTATCTCTATGGTTTGTTTGCTGTTGATGTAGCCCTAAGCAGAGACTGGCGAAAATGACTTTCATGGAAAGGGGTTGCCAAGCTTCCAAAAAACTACGAGTTGCCTGAAATCTCAGCAAACATTTTTTCACCCAATCTTGATAATTCTTTCAGGTAATGATCAGTACACCAAAACCACTAGGCTCACCAAGTTTCGTTCTTCTAGGTTAAACCGTTTGTTTGCAGTATCCGTTTTCATTTTTAGGTTTCACTCTGTTTTCTCCTATAGGGATACATGTATTTGGAACTCTAAATCAAACACGGTTTGTGCTAGCTCTTTGAAACTTGACACAATAAAGCAGTTTCAAGTTCTATCTCAATGGTTTGTTTGCTCTTGATTTACCCCTAAGCAGAGATGGGCGACAATGACTTTCATTTAAAGGAGTTGCCAAGCTTCCAAAAAACTACGAGTTGCCTAAATCTCAGAAACATTTTTTGACCCAATCTTGATGATTCTTTCAGGTAATGATCAGTACACCAAAACTACTTGGCTCACCCAATTTCGTTCTTCTAGGTTGAACCGTTCGTTTGCAGTAACCGTTTTCATTTTTAGGTTTCACTCTGTTTTCTCCTATAGGGATACATGTATTTAAAACTCTAAATCAAACACGGTTTGTGCTAGCTCTTTGGAATTTGACACAATAAAGCAGATTCAAGTTCTATCTCCATGGTTTGTTTGCTGTTGATGTAGCCCTAAGCAGAGACTGGCGAAAATCTCTTTCATGGAAAGGGGTTGCTATGCTTCCAAAAATCTACGAGTTGCCTGAAATCTCAGCAAACAGTTTTTTCACCCAATCTTGATAATTCTGTGAGGTAATGATCAGTACACTGAAACCACTAGGCTCACCAAGTTTCGTTCTTCTAGGTTAAACCGTTCGTTTGCAGTAACCGTTTTCATTTTAGGTTTCACTCTGTTTTCTCCTATAGGGATACATGTATTTGGAACTCTAAATCAAACACGGTTTGTGCTAGCTCTTTGAAACTTGACACAATAAAGCAGTTTCAAGTTCTATCTCTATGGTTTGTTTGCTGTTGTTGTAGCCCTAAGCAGAGACTGGCGAAAATCACTTTCATGGAAAGGGGGTTGCCAAGCTTCCAAAAAACTACGTGTTGCCTGAAATCTCAGCACACATTTATTCACCGAATCTTGATGATACTTTCAGGTAATGATGAGTACACCAAAACCACTTGGCTCACCAAATTTTGTTCTTCTAGGTTAAACCGTTCGTTTGCAGTAACCGTTTTCATTTTTAGGTTTCACTGTTTTCTCCTATAGGGATACATGTATTTGGAACTCTAAATCAAACACGGTTTTTGCTAGCTCTTTGAAACTTGACACAATAAAGGAGTTTCAAGTTCTAACTCTATGCTTTGTTTGCTATTGATATAGCCCTAAGCAAGGACTGGCGAAAATCACTTTCATGTGTAGAGGTTGCCAAGCTTCCAAAAAACTACGAGTTGCCTGAAATCTCAGCACACATTTTTCACCGAATCTTGATGATTCTTTCAGGTAATGACCAGTACACCAAAACCACTTGGCTCACCAAATTTTGTTCTTCTAGGTTAAACCGTTCATTTGCAGTAACCGTTTTCATTTTTAGGTTTCACTCTGTTTTCTCCTATAGGGATACATGTATTTGGAACTCTAAATCAAACACGATTTGTGCTAGCTCTTTGAAACTTGACACAATAAAGCAGTTTCAAGTTCTATCTCTATGGTTTGTTTGCTGTTGATGTAGCCCTAAGCATAGACTGGCGAAAATCACTTTCATGGATAGAGGTTGCCAAGCTTCCAAAAAAACTACGAGTTTCCTGAAATCTCAGCAAACATTTTTTCACCCAATTTTGATGATTCTTTCAGGTAATGATCACTACACCAAAACCACTTGGCTCACAAAATTTCGTTCTTCTAGGTTAAACCGTTCGTTTGCAGTAACCGTTTTCATTTTTAGGTTTCACTCTCTTTTCTCCTATAGGGATACATGTATTTGGAACTCTAAATCAAACACGGTTTGTGCTAGCTCTTTGAAACTTGACACAATAAAGCAGTTTCAAGTTCTATCTCTATGGTTTGTTTGCTGTTGATGTAGCCCTAAGCAGAGACTGGCGAAAATCACTTTCATGGATAGAGGTTGCCAAGCTTCCAAAAAAACTACGAGTTTCCTGAAATTTCAGCAAACATTTTTTCACCCAATTTTGATGATTCTTTCAGGTAATGATCAGTACACCAAAACCACTTGGCTCACAAAATTTCATTCTTCTAGGTTAAACCGTTCGTTTGCAGTAACCGTTTTCATTTTTAGGTTTCACTATGTTTTCTCCTATAGGGATACATGTATTTGGAACTCTAAATCAAACACGGTTTGTGCTAGCTCTTTGAAACTTGACACAATAAAGCAGTTTCAAGATCCATCTCTATGGTATGTTTGCTGTTGATGTAGCCCTAAGAAGAGACTGGCAAAAATCACTTTCATGGATAGAGGTTGCCAAGCTTCCAAAAAAACTACGAGTTTCCTGAAATCTCAGCAAACATTTTTTCACCCAATTTTGATGATTCTTTCAGGTAATGATCAGTACACCAAAACCACTTGGCTCACAAAATGTCGTTCTTCTAGGTTAAACCGTTCGTTTGCAGTAACCGTTTTCATTTTTAGGTTTCACTCTGTTTTCTCCTATAGGGATACATGTATTTGGAACTCTAAATCAAACACGGATTGTGCTAGCTCTTTGAAACTTGACACAATAAAGCAGTTTCAAGATCTATCTCTATGGTTTGTTTGCTGTTGATGTAGCCCTAAGCAGAGACTGGCGAAAATGACTTTCATGGAAAGGGGTTGCCAAGCTTCCAAAAAACTACGAGTTGCCTGAAATCTCAGCAAACATTTTTTCACCCAATCTTGATAATTCTTTCAGGTAATGATCAGTACACCAAAACCACTAGGCTCACCAATTTTCGTTCTTCTAGGTTAAACCTTTCGTTTGCAGTAACCGTTTTCATTTTTAGGTTTCACTCTGTTTTCTCCTATAGGGATACATGTATTTGGAACTCTAAATCAAACACGGTTTGTGCTAGCTCTTTGAAACTTGACACAATAAAGCAGTTTCAAAATCTATCTCTATGGTTTGTTTGCTGTTGATGTAGCCCTAAGCAGAGAATGGCGAAAATGACTTTCATGGAAAGGGGTTGCCAAGCTTCCAAAAAACTACGAGTTGCCTGAAATCTCAGCAAACATTTTTTCACCCAATCTTGATAATTCTTTCAGGTAATGATCAGTACACCAAAACCACTAGGCTCACCAAGTTTCGTTCTTCTAGGTTAAACCGTTCGTTTGTAGTAACCGTTTTCATTTTTAGGTTTCACTCTGTTTTCTCCTATAGGGATACATGTATTTGGAACTCTAAATCAAACACGGTTTGTGATAGCTCTTTGAAACTTGACACAATAAAGCAGTTTCAAGATCCATCTCTATGGTATGTTTGCTGTTGATGTAGCCCTAAGCAGAGACTGGCGAAAATCACTTTCATGGATAGAGGTTGCCAAGCTTCCAAAAAAACTACGAGTTTCCTGAAATCACAGCAAACATTTTTTCACCCAATTTTGATGATTCTTTCAGGTAATGATCAGTACACCAAAACCTCTTGGCTCACAAAATTTTGTTCTTCTAGGTTAAACCGTTCGTTTGCAGTAACCGTTTTCATTTTTAGGTTTCACTCTGTTTTCTCCTATAGGGATACATGTATTTGGAACTCTAAATCAAACACGGTTTGTGCTAGCTCTTTGAAACTTGACACAATAAAGCAGTTTCCATATCTATCTCTATGGTTTGTTTGCTGTTGATGTAGCCCTAAGCAGAGACTGGCGAAAATGACTTTCATGGAAAGGGGTTGCCAAGCTTCCAAAAAACTACGAGTTGCCTGAAATCTCTGCAAACATTTTTTCACCCAATCTTGATAATTCTTTCAAGTAATGATCAGTACACCAAAACCACTAGGCTCACCAAGTTTCGTTCTTCTAGGTTAAACCGTTCGTTTGCAGTAACCGTTTTCATTTTTAGGTTTCACTCTGTTTTCTCCTATAGGGATACATGTATTTGGAACGCTAAATCAAACAGGGTTTGTGCTAGCTCTTTGAAACTTGACAAAATAAAGCAGTTTCAAGTTCTATCTCTATGGTTTGTTTGCTGTTGATGTAGCCCTAAGCAGAGACTGGCGAAAATGACTTTCATGGAAAGGGATTGCGAAGCTTCCATAAAACTACGAGTTGCCTGAAATCTCAGCAAATATTTTTTCACCCAATCTTGATAATTCTTTCAGGTAATCATCAGTACACCAAAACCACTAGGCTCACCAAGTTTCGTTCTTCTAGGTTAAACCGTTCGTTTGCAGTAACCGTTTTCATTTTTAGGTTTCACTCTGTTTTCTCCTATAGGGATACATGTATTTGGAACTCTAAATCAAACAGGGTTTGTGCTTGCTCTTTGAAACTTGACACAATAAAGCAGTTTCAAGATCTATCTCTATGGTTTGTTTCCTGTTGATGTAGCCCTAAGCAGAGACTGGCGAAATTGACTTTCATGGAAAGGGGTTGCGAAGCTTCAAAAAACTACCAGTTGCCTGAAATCTCAGAAACATTTTTTCACCCAATCTTGATGATTCTTTCAGGTAATGATCAGTACACCAAAACCACTTGTCTCACCCAATTTCGTTCTTCTAGGTTGAACCGTTCGTTTGCAGTAACCGTTTTCATTTTTAGGTTTCACTCTGTTTTCTCCTATAGGGATACATGTATTTGGAACTCTAAATCAAACACGGTTTGTGCTAGCTCTTTGGAACTTGACACAATAAAGCAGATTCAAGTTCTATCTCTATGGTTCGTTTGCTGTTGATGTAGCCCTAAGCAGAGACTGGCGAAAATCACTTTCATTTAAAGGGGTTGCCAAGCTTCCAAAAAACTACGAGTTGCCTGAAATCTCAGCAC